>NC_056583.1:9169275-9172872 GCF_018340385.1 Cyprinus carpio
TGGCCAAAAATCACAAAACTGGTCTCTTCAGATTTGGTGCATCATGTTGACTCGAATGATACCCAGTTTTCCCATGTCAGCCATTTTGGGCATCGGCCATTTTGAATTATCTAAGTTGCTGTATTTCACAAACGCGTTAGCGTATTGTTACGAAACTAATTACAAAAATGTTCAACACGGTGCCCTGATGGTACTCAAATACTTTGAGCACAGCGCCACCTTGTGGTCAAAAATTATAAAGAAATTGACAATATATGCTAATAACGTTTGAATACATTGGACTATTGGAATGAACCTGTTTCATCCCTAAATCTCTTTGGAATCATGCGAGAACACTATAAAACAATTATGACAAAATTGGCCAAACTTCTGTCGTGGCAAAATTAAACCAGCTCTCATCAGCATATTGGCCAATCACTCTCCAACTTATAATCAAAGAAAGCTTTTCTTCCTTTATAAAGAAGTCCGACATCATGCAGAAACACGGTCGCTGCAAGTGTGTGACAGGAGGGAGTGCAGGGTTCCTCCGCTTTATCTCTTTCCCCAGTCAAGGTTACAACCGTAGACTGTACTTGTTCCATAATAGCAACAAAGTTCAAAAATCAACTATCATTCTCCTGACGGCTTGAATTGGTTACTTTCCATGAGTTACAGGGACGAGAATGACCTCCCAGGTCATCCTTAGTGACACCCTGTCTGGTCACCCATGTCAATAGTCCTGACCTAACATGGCCCCCCAGATTTCTGTCACCCGTACATATTACTACTAGCCCTCAACTCATTTCCGCGGTCCCGCACAGCATTTAAAGGAAAACATATTGAATACTACTATATAAGTCTCATAAGCATATATGTCGCCGCCAGATAGGCATGGATATTTAATGTTTGTCCCGCTATACACTTCCCTAGTCCGCCATGTGGGTCATGGTGGAAAAAAAATTTTCAAACTCCTCCGAGACCGTCAGCTGCATCTCTCAGACGACGAAGTGAACTGAGGGTTTTGACTTGTCTAGACGCTGACCCAACGAATTTGTTGGAAGGATTGCCACAATGTAGACGCAGATCAACATAGTGTTCAACGCACGAACGACTTGCATTGAGCCATTGTCACCACAAAGTGATCTGACGCCACCTCAATTTGAACCGAGTTTACATGATACGCCACCTCTTGGTGTTCTGGAACAGTCAAAAAGCTAAAACTAACACCGCCATTCATTACTTACCTTAACGTATAATTAGACAGTTTGTTTGAAAATTTCTAAACATTATTGACTATGCGGAATTGACTCTTATTCAGGGTTTTTTCCAAGGAAACCGTTCGCAAAGATTGGTCTGGGAGCGAAAGACTTAACGAGGAAAGACCAGAGGGTTAGACGGTCGTCGTGGGATGAACGATCTATGGTCATCCACAGAACAGACAAAAGAAAAGTACCCTAGTATACAACATGATCCGCAAGCCCAATATTGACAATAAATGTTTTAAATTTAAAATAAATCAAAGAAAAGTTTGTTTTTTTGTTTGGTTTTTTTTTTTAAAGTTTGTTTTTTTGTTTGGTTTTTAGTTCGATGGGAAGAAAAACTATCAGCTGTCAGTGCTAAGATAGGTTAAGAAGAAAAGGCCAAGATACAAGAGGGGTAATTGCGAATGAACAACTTTCTTGCTACACTGTTAAACATCAGTCGAATGTGCATGGAGCGGGCCAAAAGTATCCTTTGCACTACCCAAAGTATGTATTTTTGAAATTCAAACCGGTATCAACAATTTATCTCATTTACATTATGCCTTATCCGTCACAGATCTGACCTGTCACACCTCACTGTCATCCTTTCGTCCGCCCTTTCTTTGTGCAAAAAAAAAAAAAGCTGTTTTTTTTGCTGTTGTTTTCCACCACTATGGCTTTTCATAGAATTTTGAAAATAGATCAAGATCTTTTTTTGATAGTAGACCTTGATGCTATTTATTTTAGTAAAATCATATACCATTACAAACGTAGCGTTTAAAGCGGTTAAATGTTGGTAAGAGTGTAATTTTTCTACCATACTAAAATTTCTCTTTCACCAATTAAGCAGCTAGCTAGCAACAGCTTGCTTTGTGCTTTGGATCTAGTTTTCACATCTCACTCCAGTTTAACTTCAACTAACTAGGATTTTTATAGGTAATTTACTACAAATTGGCAAGAAGGCCCTACACATTGAATACATGGATTATTCAATGGCTAAAGTTTACTAAACACTCTTATGCCTAAAGGGTGTTAGGTACGCACAATTTCTCATTCAGATGTGTTTGTTCCTTCTAAGATAAAGTAATGATTTGTTATACACAGATTCCGACACTGACATGGGCAGACCAACTCGCTTTAAAAACCTCTTCATTATAGCTTTGTGAATTTCTTGCCTCAAAGGAAGTCATAAGGGTGCGACAGTATGGACATGTCTATGCGGACGATGTTGTTGTGGGATGAATGCTTGGATGTTTAGGAACATAAGCAAACCACGATTTTTGTTCAACACACACAAATACAACACACAAAACAACCTTCCTAACTGGATAGTTGGTTTTTTTTTTTCTGTTTGCTTTTATTAAAGTTTATGTCCACTGCACTGTGCAGCACATGCTGGACACAATTGCGATTTAGAGAAGATTAAGGCCAGCGTTTTGGACTGGCAGCTTCAAATCATAACACACATGAACGGTATATCAGCAAAAATATGCGCTCCGAACACTGCCAACCACGTGAAAACATGGTAATCGGGTCTTCCAAACCTTAAGCATCAGTTGATTGTTTGATGATGAGAGTGGGAGAGAGCAAAAAGGGAACAGAACTGAAGACGGGAGAGTTGCCCGCAGCGGCGAGGGGGGGCGGAGAAACGGGGAGGAAGGCGCTGTGGTCGATTCTGTAACCGTCACTGTCGCAGGGTCTGTAGCATGCCTGCAAGCAAAACAAACCAAACGTAACACATCAACAATAAGTGGCCCCCCCCTGGCGACAATGCCAAAAAAAAAATCGGTTTGGCTGTCGCCAAAAAAAATTTGTCTAATTTGTAGGAAAAACCAAGCTATCGTATAGTGAAACTGAATGCTTCCACAATATTGTCTTAGGGCAGTCATAGCCGACAAGACATACCTATCAAGGTGGCAGTATGAGAAAGTTCCTGGTGGCGGACGAGTAGGGCTATTCGAGTGCAAATGGTTTGACAACGCTTAATGTTCTGCTCGTCCGTAGACATCAGCAACCCTTGGTCTCTAGTTTTTCCAACCAAAATGAAGAAGTACAAAGCAGCTTGCAGAGGTGCTGGGTAAGTTCATGGGAGTTCGGTCATGCGGATAATACGAAAGTAACTTGTTTCGAATAAGACGCATAACCATTTCTCTACAGGGCCGATATAAACTTTAAGCACTGTGTCAAAATGACTCTCTAAAGTGGCTTAAAGCGATTACAAAGCTCCTCTTTGAACTACGGACACCCAACTTCGTATGTGCAATAGTCGCCCTTCACAATGAGCATTCCACACTAATTTTGGCAACAGCGCCAATCCTATTGGTCAACGTGATAAGCCATAAATCCTATTACTAGTTGTTGTGTTTATTGTTTTCAA
>NC_056583.1:9173701-9239781 GCF_018340385.1 Cyprinus carpio
CAAACTGGACTTTGGGCTGCAGCCTGGAATTGAACTGCTGGTTTCGTCTTGTCAGAGGGACGAACTGGCCCCCCGACTAAGCCTGGTTTCTCCTGAACGTTTTTTTTTTCTCCATTCTGTCACTGATGGAGTTTTGGTTCCTTGCGCTGTACTCTGGCTTGTTTAGTTGGGGACACTTCATTTACAGCGAATATTGTTGACTTGATTGCAAATTATTTGCACAGATTACTATTAAAACTGAAACTGAGCTGCATGATGACATCACTGAATTCAATGACGAAACTGCCTTTAACTGTCATTTTGCATTATTGACACACACTGTTTTCCTAAATAATGTTGTTCAGTTGCTTTGACGCAATCTTTTTTGTTTAAAGCACTATATAAATAAAGGTCACTTGACTTGACTTGACAACTCCTTACATTTTCTGATCCGCTTCCATCTTAAAGTCTCTACTAATTAGCTCTGCACAGCTGACGAGTTGAATTGGGAATGTTAGATGCAAGTAGGGCTGTCAAAATGGCTGAAAAACTAAATTCGAATTTTTTACTTATATATAATATATAATAATTTCAGTTAGCGTGAAGAAAAGCTTTTTGCTTCTCTCCTGATGCCACAAGAGGGCACATCGAGCAAAATATTTACTAATGCACGTTTAATAAAAAGCATTAGAATACATGACTGTTAAGTGAAGTATATTTAAAATAATGTTTATAAACCAATTATAATTAAGTTGCTTAAACAACTATAAAACAAAACAGCATCACGTATGCATGCATAGTTTAATACAATGCGCGGGAAAGCCAATCACACAGAGTACATTGTTCATTTAAAAACATGAGAGGCAGTGGGATGGGGGAAAAACCCACCATAAATTCTCGAGATATGTCTTTAAAAAGTTAAACATACATTGATTTTACATGGCTTTCTAAACATCCGGCTCTCTTGGGCAAGACGCGAGTCAAACGGTGTCCCTCTAGAAAAATGCATTCTGTGTGAATGGCTTGGTTTTCCGTTTTTGATGTAAACAATGTGTTCTCCACATTGTTGTTCTTTTTCCGCAATATTCTAAAAGAACATTGCAGCAGCGCTGCATCTAGTGGCTTTAACTGGATAGGCTAACAAGAAAATTATAATGCAATGAAACTTACATTGTCATCACATCTCGTGCGCCACTGATAAAGGCCAAAATATACTTGGGCCATCCGCGTCCACACACCGTCTGCATTATGTAAGCGGCAACCTACCACTCTCTCTCGTGAAGCAACAAGGAAGTGACTAAAACTGCAATTCATCGACTGGCTGCTTGAGGCTGGCTGCAAAAGGGAGTCATTCCCATAGACTCCCCATGTTAAAATGCCTAACTTTACATCAGAAAAAAAAAAACATGTTTACAGCCTGGTTCAAAAAATTATTTTGGTCTATATAGCTAATTTAATTTTCATAGGGGGGCACACTTTTTTTAATGATCTGAGACAGACCATAAAACAACCCATATTAGGCTATAACTAAAATAGACCACAATAGTCTTGTTTTGTTCAATTATTCAAATAAAAATACTTCACCGTATGATCTCAACGTCTCTGTTTATTGTCTCTTAACATTTCCAAATTTAGCTAGTAGCCTATATTTTTTGTTAATCTGCATTGTTCATCACATACACAACACAGTGCCATCTAGTGGCTTTCTTAAGTAACATGAACAATCAAACGTAACGTATATCATTACAAGTTCAACCTAAAACTACACCAAAAGCAATTTGATTTATGACTCTACACTTCATAAACATGAGTCACAAAAGCTCCTGGTTTCCACCAACAACACAACAATAATAAAAGCAATGCATAGGCTACCATACTGCAATAAAAATTAGCAATGTAGCAGGCAAGCAGTGTATTCACAATTGATCAAAATAGTTGAAGGCGGCGGGTCTCGAGTGAAATCTCCGAAGAATGTTATCTTTCCATTCATGTTGACACTTGCGTGTGAGATCCTTCTCAAATGCCAGCTGAATGAGCTGGGCCTTGCGTGTGTGGCGCATAGAACGTCTGTGGTCGGTGAATACATTCCTCAAAACTGAAAATGAATTTTCACACATTGCGATTGAAGCACCAAGCGTCAATCCGGTCTTCAAAGCTGTCAGTACACTTGGCATTGCTTCTAATGTTTTGTGGTACTTTGAAAGGAGATTTTGTGTTGTCAATTTCGCGTTTCCTTCTTTGTTATTTGTGTAGAAATAAACTGTTTAGCAACAATACATTCTGTCTCAACGATGGTTGATTTTGTTAATGACATGATGTACTGAAGTAACTTCAGATTCAAAAATTGATCGCTTTCTGGGTTCAAAGCAATCAGCGATTGCGCAAGCTGTGTGTTGCGCTCACCGAAGCGATGGTTGATTTCTCCTAGAAGTGTGTCAAGTGCACTGTAATAAAGCCTTCGTAGCTCTGGTTTGTCATTGTCCTTTTGTCCTGTTGTTTCTTCAACGAAATACTGGTGTAATTCTTATTTACTGTGCGCTGCCGTTTTGAAGGTGCGGAATTAACATCCAAATCGGTGACCGCATCCACAGCTCTTTGAACTTGGCCTCACAGCGGAGTTCAATCACACACTTAGTGGCACTCGCGACCAGTTCCAACCCAGTCAACAGGTCCATGTCCTCACTTTGCAAAAGTTGTTAGGGCCATCCAGCAACATCAACACTGTCTTTACAAAGAGTGCGATGAACATAAACGCAGGCTGAGAAATTTCCCTCAAAAGCCCAATGGCCTCCATCCTCACCTCAGCACCATATCTGCGCTCTGCGTCGATCTCCGAAAGCAAAGAAATGATCTCCTCGTAAGACTTAATGATCGCAGATACTGTTGATAAATGTCCTGTCCATCTCTGCTCAAGAAGTCGCTTTAATCGCTCACCTTTGTACTGCGCCGAAACAGTTGGCTTCCGAAAGAATCTGTACAGGGTGCAACATACATCAAAAAAATCAGTGACTGCTTTCTCTGCTGTCAAAGTGTTCACAACCACCAGGTGCAGCTGATGGTTCATGCAATGGACATATGGGATTTCTCGGCCCAGCTTTTCTTGGAGTAGTTTCTGCACACCGCCATTCTTTCCAGCCATAACAGAAGCTCCATCATACACCTGACTTAAAATTTGTGACGTGTTTAGTCTGGCTTTTGCCAGTTCTTCTATAATTTTGTTTGTCAGTGTGTTGACATCTCCGGCATCTGCTGTAGCTACTGTGAGAAGACGTTCTGTTGTTTCATGTAATGCAGACACGAAGCGAATAACCATAGATATGTTCTCACATCCAGTGGCGTCCCGTCCCATCCACTTTAATAGTATACCACGAATCGCCCACCTCTTGGACAATGGCATCAGTCACGACTAGACATGTGCCGATATTCGGTAATGTGATATATCGCGGTAATGAATATGCATGATATTGTTATCGTGGGCATTTCTAAATACCGAGAATAATTATATATTACAAATTATTCAGAATTTGGAATGCATTTTAAGAACACTTTTCCCATCAACTGGTTAAAATGCACAACACCGCTGTATGCTGCTTTAAAGATGCGTGTGCGCTCTGATGTAAACAAGCACGCATGAGAAGCACATGGGGGAACACCTGAGAGATGCGCTGATGAAAGCACATTCACTCTCTGACAACAGATGGCGCTAAACTGCAGAAAATGCAGCCCTTACCCTGGAAACCCCATGAAAAAAAAGCAGTTGCTACTTTCTAAACATTTAAATAATATAAAATAATATTTATATATTTCCATAAATTTTTTCCATTTTAATCTGGACTACAACATGCCCTAGATATTGTTTGAAAGTGTTTTGATTGTTTATTTTTCATTAACACTTTACATTAGGGCTTCATTAGTTAACAAACTGCCAATGAAAAATTCTTCTGAACATTCATTAATCTTAGGTATTCCAATATTTAATAACACATTGTTAAAATCGAAAGTTGCAACTTTGTATTTAATGAGCTAAGATGAGCTAAGACTTGAATTTTTTAACAAAGATTAGTAACTTCTGTAGCAAATGTAGCTATTGCTCATTGTGAATGTTAATGCATTAACTAAGCTTAACTAATGAGGTCTTATTGTAAAGTGATACCTATGGGTCTTTATAGTTCTTTTGTGCTTTAATCTGTGTAAAACTTTTAACTTTAAATATATTTTTCTGTATTGCTTTATTGTTTTAAATGTTTAGTTATTTTTGTCATAAGAAAAAAAGATATTTAACCTGTTATACTGTATTATGACCAAATTCCAATACCGTGATAATACCGTATACCGTGCTAAAAGCATTATCAATTAACCGCAACAGGAAAATTTGATACCGGCATATCCCTAGTCACGACGTTACTCATAATGGCGATCAGTTCATTTTGCATATCCGGACTTGTGTAGCTTGCATTACGGGGGATGTGTTTAATTATTTCAGACAATGTAGGGTCTTTCTTAACAGTACAATTCAACAGGGAGAGAAAAAGACCACTACCATCCTCTGCCATGTCATCAAATGCACCACAGCTCCCTCTGAAAGGTAACTGATTTTCAGCGAGAAATCCCACAACATCAATGAGAGCAGACACGTAATAACGATTTCTGCTTAGCTGATCAGAATTAAGAAGTGTGGAAATTTCCCTTCCACTATCCATGCGCATCGGGTGTTCTTTCCATCTTGCCAGACATGTCAAATGTTCTTTTTGAACTTGCATGTTTATGGAATCCCTTGTCTTTTTCAGCGGCTTGTTTCCAGTCCAGGTACCCTTTGACTATGAAAGTCAAGTCTACTACGGCGTGCGCACTATTGAACACTCGACATGGGAAGCAGAATGCTGCATCAGCTTTGACACTATATTCAAGCCAGTCAAGAGTCTGATGCCATGAAGACACAAAGGAGCGATTTTTATTATTATACAAGTGAGCAGGGTAACGCTGTAAAATGATCTGATTCGGTCCTTCATTTCCAAGATCATCAATGGACTGCAGCTTTGGCCCACAGTCACAGCCACAGCGACGGCAATCACGTCATCACTAGTAGTAGGCCCATTCATAATTACACCCGCTGCTCTGTAGGGCTGCACGATTAATCGCATGCATTTGTCATGCGTGTCTCATCAGTAAAGCCGGTTCCGTGATTAGCGGTAAATGTCTGTCACCTGTTTTCAAAACGGGAGCGGCAGTTAATACACAGAGCCGTACTTCACTGACAAGCTACGCAATATTCTGTTCATAATTGAGATTAATCGCATTCGATTATGAACACGATATTGCGTAGCTTGTCAGTGAACTACGGCTCTGTGTATGAACTCCCGGTGCATTTGAAAATAGGTGACGGATATTTACCGCTAATCACGGAACCAGCTTTACTGATAAGACACGCATGATAAATGCATGCGATTAATCGTGCAGCCCTACTGCTCTGTCTACGCTGTGAACCTTGTGTCTCATTAGACAAATTCTCCAATCCTACCATCTCATTAGCTCCAGAGTCGTCTCCACACATGTTGGTGTTGGTCAAAGTCGTCTTTGTCACCGACGAATCTTTAAACCACTTTCTTATATCCATACTGTAGCTTTTCTGTACAAAACCGCCAAAAAATTATTCTGAGATCGCATGCAATGCGCAGCTCAGCTGAGCAAAGAAATTGCGTAAAAAACAATACTGTATGCTTAACTAAATGAATTGCATGATTTATATTATTTATATATATATATATATATATATATATATATATATATATATATATATATATATACATATACATATACTTACACACAAACTGCATATTGTAATTTGAATAAATAAAACTACTAACACAAAAATAACATATTGAAAGGTCTGCTGCTGGAGACTTGCCATTGGCTGTTGTATTTGAATAATTAATGAGGTAGGTCTTTGCAAGGTTTGGGTGCTGTTTTGGGTGATGTTTTAACAGTCATTTATGAATATAATTATATTTAAAATTATGTTCTGTGTAATAATGCATTGAATAATGAATTGTCTGAATCATTTCTGAAGGTAATGTGTTATGCATTTCTAGTGTTACCGTTGTAGTGATTACTGTTCCTGTGAGCTAAGTTCTGCTGAAACAACATCATAATAACAATGATCTCAATCGATGACATGTAATATTAAACGTCTAATGCAAGTTTGCTTAATTGTCCTGTGCATTACATTTAGGGGGGCAAAGTAAGTCATTTGGGGGGGCACTGCGTGTCGAGCTCGTCCGCCTCTTGAAAGCTGTGCGGACGCTGCTGGGCGCAAGACAGAACGGAACGCGGAATGTAAAGTATACCCGGGCCAGGCCTTAAAGCAGCCTCCTTAACGCACCCCTAAAATTTGATTGCAACGTTTTTGCATTCGAATGTGGATTTTTATTTTAAATTCGACGAATATTCGAAATCCGATTCAGATTTCGATTGAATTGTAAGGGGTGGTTTATTCCTTTTGTAATCCGAGGGAGAGGACATGTAAACACTTGATCGGATTGAAAACCGAAACTGGAAAGTACTGTGAATGTGCAATGACGTAAAAATAGCGTAATGACGTAAGCGGTTCTTCCTGGTGAATAAAGTGTCATAAATGAGTGTCCCGTCATTATAAAACTCCCCTTTCACTCAGCGTCTGTGAAGTGGAGCAGCACAATGTCCCACCAGTCCTTGTTTAAGACTATCATCCACAGACGACTGGTTTTGGATGTGGGAAGGGGCACTTTTACTGCTTTATAAAGTAAGCAGTTCACGTGCTGGTCGTCACCTAATTAGGACCCGAAGTAGATAAATATCAAGTATGCTTTTTAAAACCATATGTAACAACGGCGGAAACTGTTTATTCATGCAGTTTTATTCATGCACTTTATTTAGCGTTCATGTAAACACTACGTTCTGATTTGTCAATCAGAATGAATTGATTCTGATGGAAGCAAAAAGTGTTCATGTGAACGTACCTAGTGATTTTTAAAACCCACTTAAATGTCATTTGTGGAGTTTCTGCCCTTATTAAACCCTATCTGTGCGTCATTGGGGCTATGATGCATTTTTCGATTTATTTTATGTTACCTCAGGTGCGCTTGTAATCTTAGTATGTTTTTTTTTTTTTAACATCAAAAACAGTCATAATTTAGAAATATTAAGTCATATTTTACCCTGAATTTAGTTCTATGATTACAAGGCCTTAGATATTACACCGATCACAGGTCATGGTGGTCATGTAATACATTTTCAGATTTTTATATAATGTTTCTCAAGGTTAGTTTTAAAGTTAGCAAAGTTTTTTTGCACCAAAAAGCCACTTGCTTTTTGTGTCATTTCCAGTGTAAGTACGCTGTGCATGCTTGGCTGCTGCTTCACACTGAGGCTTTAAGTTTGCTTTGCAGGTTTTTCCCCATATTATACACAATCGACTTCAGCCTAACAGATTTTTTCCAATTACGTTTTGTATTTCCCTATGGTGTGTGGAGGTGGTATGCTCTGCTCCACCACTTGCTGAGGTGTCTCATCCATGTCTCATCTGACTCCATCGATGGGGCCTACTTGATGGTATTTTCAACATGGTTGCTACAGACGGAACGGCTATGTCTTTGACAGGAGGATTCTGTGGCATGGTGTCATCTGTGAATGTTCCCAATTTTTGACTGAGGTACTGGAATGTGCATTAATTTGTCTCTGTGTTATTTACGATGGTTCAGTACAGGTTGCTTAGTGTATCCACTCCATGAGGGACTACTCTGATTGTATTACTCCTTATGCTTATTACTGCTTATTTTGTCTGGATTGTGCACATGTATATTTTCACTCTGAACTATACAGTACATCTGACCCTGATCCCATGATTGTCTGTAGTGATTGATATGTATTGTATATTGTTTATTGCAGGGGTTTTCAAAGCGTGGGCTGCGCTTCCCCAGAGCATGTCGAAGAGGCGTGCAGAATAGTAAAAAATATAGCCTCTATTTATCTGCATAAACTATATGCAGTTTGAAAGCAGACTCAACCTCTGAAGTCTGTTTTTCAACCAATACATTATAGAGGACATAATACTTTTAAATCAATACAAAAAAGCAGGTTTTTTGACAAGAGACATTATGTTTCCACCCCTCTGTTTGTGATCAGATCATTAAACTGGTAAGTTTCTTGAAAGTTTTTTAATCCAAGGATCCAGTAAGCAAATGCATTCAATCAGTCAGTTCAAAACAATGCTAATGCTTGATTACATCAGAGATGGGGAGAAAATAGAGACTCACATCCAGATTTCAGTAAGTAATTCATCTGATCTGTTATGGTCTAGAAGAGAATGCTATGGTACACAAAGGCGTAAGTTCAAAGCAGTTAAAAAGATTCTTCTCTAAAATAGACCTGGCAGAGTAAAAGAGGCCTGAAAAGACTGAATTTCTTGAAGGAATGGCTTGCTTCTAAAACAGTACAAATCATACAGTACCTCTGAAAAGAGGCAACACAGCCTACACTGAAATGGGGAGATTGTCACTGAGGGAACTGCCAACCTGGAAGAGAGTAGATGACACTATTGTAAATAGTGGGCGATCGATATATCGCCATGGCGATGTTTTGGCCGATATTTGGCATTTTTCAAATATCAGCATCAGCCAATACGTTTTTCTGTTTGGCTGATGCGTTCGTGGCGGGACTTTTATTTTGACGTCTGTTTGGATGATGCGTTTGTGCCGATATTTTTCATTCTCCCTCTTGTTTGCTGTCGTTGTTAACAGTTCTGTCTAATACGGATAGACGTCTGTCTAATAATCATATAAAATGGTTAAACAAAGAAATTAAAATGTATACAAAAAAAGTATTATAATGATTGCTTTTATATTGTTAGTAATAAAAAGGCAAACATTATAATACTTTCTCGTTTGCCGTCAGCATTCAGCAAATACGCTTTTACATAATTTAAACAAATCTCTGAATGACTAATGAACATCTAACTTCAAAAAACCTTGCAAACTTAGTCGAATCCAGCTGTGAGATCTTATGAAGTGTGGATGTGTGTCCTGCACGATCGTGTGTTCTCTGTGTGATGGTCGGTCCGTGTGAATTGAATGTTGACAGGAGGAGAGTTCAGCTTCACTGACATGCGCGATTTACAAACTTTTAACTCATGATTTCAAATTATGCTGCACTTCATGCTTTTGCCCAATGTCATATTCATGTCATTTTCACTGTGTTCTGTATGTAAAATGAGTGTTACCTTGGCTTTATTTGAAAAAAAATAAAATAAATGTGATTCCCAATGCACACAAACTTCCTAGAATACTGAGTGCCCTGTTGGTTACAGTGCTTACTTCCTTTTTATTTATATTTTTATTAAATATTTGTTTATTTGTGAAAAATACTCTGTCACTTAAAGTTTAAGCATTTTTATTTTACACATTTATTTTCCCATTTCAAATGATTTCAAATTTCTTAAATACAATGAATAAAAATGATTCATTGAATTTACTAATTTTTTAATGAATTTTGTTTGCAATCAATTTATTTTAGCTATATTTAAATAAACAAATTTAGTTGACTAACTTACAATTTTTTTTATTATTAAATGTAACTAAAATAAATTGTTTGCAACAACTTACCTTTAAAAAATTTAGCATAATTTTTTTTCAATGATATGATAAAATTATATCGGCTTTATATCGGCCACCCTGCTTTCCAAGATATCGGCATCGGCTGTTAAAAAAACAATATTGGTCGACCACTAATTGTAAAAGAAAGCGTTCAAGATCATAAGAAGGGGGTCTCAGCTATGTGAAAGCTAATTTCCACAGTGAGTCTCTTCTTTCAAGTACCAGTGGTTTCAAGATGCTGCTACTCTCCCAAACAGAACAGAAATGGGGTAAAAGTGACCTTCCTGAGAATAGAAAGGCAGGTTTGGATCGTGCCTGAGCAGCAAAAAAGTCTATGCAGCTCAGGTCCACAGCATGTTTACGAGGCACGCTGTCATGAAGCTCACCAATGAAGCTCTTGACAACTGGAATGGTCCAGTCTTGTATATCAGTTATCTGGTGACACCAAATCCACACCCAGTTACCACTCTGGTATGTTTTGTATGGAACAGCAGTCAGAAGTTTAAGGGACTGAGCATGAACATCCTCCTATTAAAGGGGCCTGAAAAGCTGAATCCTGTCAGAGTTGTCTTGCTCAGGAAGGGAGTATCCATTGCTCTGGGAGACATTAAAAAGATGTAAAAAACATGGTCAAAGACAAAGATCTCATCAAAAAATATCAGATTCCTATCCAACCCTGCAATCCACCCATCAAGATCAAGGCTGTCAACGATACCTCCATTGGGAATGAAATAATTCACCAAACCAGGCCAGTAGCCATCCAAGTTGGTTTATTTTACCAAGAGTTAATCTCCCTGTACGTCATTGACTCCTCCAAGCATGAAGTAATCCTAGGATATCCATGGTTATCTCCACGACCCTGTCATTTCCTGGCATCAGGGTGAGTTGATTAAGTGGTCCGCTTTCTGTGAGAGCCATTGTTTTTCCCATGTTCCCCAACCATGTTACACAACCAGCATAGAAAGTCCCACGAGTAATAAGGCAGTTAATATTCCCCACTGTTATGATGATTTGGCAGAGCTCTTTAGTAAAACCAAGGCTACGCAGTTACCACCTCACCGCCCCTGGGACTGTACCATCGACCTACTCCCCAATGCAATGCCTCCCAAGAGTAGAATTTACCCTTTGTCCAGAAATGAGACCCAAGCCATGGAGGAATATATTGAAGAGGCCTTAAGTTCAGGATTCATTCAACCCTCTATATCACCAGCTGCAGACTGGTTTTTCTTTGTGGAGAAAAAAGATGGAGGACTGAGGCCTTGTATTGATTATAGAGGACTTAACCCTCTGAGGTCTAGGGGGTTTTGGGGGCCTGGAGAAGTTTTGACATGCCCTGACTTTTGTGCTTTTTTCATTTGCTTCTAAACATATACATGGCTAAAGTCTGAAAACACTGTATTCAGTACAAACTGGGCTACAATAATATGTAAATAGCATGTATGTACATGATTGTGTTTTTGGGAAAACAACATTTATGCGTGGTAAGTGAAAAACTAAAATTTTGAAGTCTCTGAAATAAGGTCATAAAACAAATACACAACATTTGTTCACAAGACTGTCAAACCTGGAGCATGTAGCCTAGAATTTTTACTTCAAAATGATGTGAAAATCATCTTGTTTACTCACTCACAGTAAACAATAGATTGATTTAAATTTTCTAAGACACTTTTTGTTTGTAAAGGGCACATGCGAGTAGGCGTCAACTATCATGAATATTTGTGTGATTCACACCTGAGAAGACAAAGGCCCGCATAATGAGCTGCAAAATGAGCCTTTCAGCAAGGTGTGTGACTGAGAGGGAAGAGTTACAAGAAAGAATGTGAGGACAAAATAAATGTATATATTTTTATGTTTGTAGTTTATTTAGAATATATGTGTTTATCACAAAATAATTTGAGATTCACTTGCAAGTGCAGTTAAACAGTTTATTAGGAACAATCAAAGCTGACTTTCAAAGCTGCATTTTTAGCATCATTACTCCAGTCATACGATCCTTCAGAAATCATTCTAATATTCTGATTTGCTACTCAAAAAAAAAAACATTTATTTTTTTTATTATTATTATTATTATTATTATTATTATTATTATTATTATTAATGTTGAAAAGAGCTGAGGATATTTTTTTCAGGTTTTTTAGGGGGGATAAATTGAAAGAACAGCATTGTTTGTTACATTTGTTACAGTTACATTTATTTGTTACATTTATATTATTTACATCAAGCTTTTGAATGGTATAGTAGTGTATATTGTTATTGAAACTTCATAATATTTAATTTGATTATACATTAAGTCAGGAATTATAGTTTGGAAAAAGTCTTTGGAAAAAGTCTAACTAGTAAAATGTTGACACGTTATGTGAAAACTAGTACAAGTATATAAATAAATAAAAAGAGACTTACTCATGTTTATGATCTCTGCTGAATAAAGTGCTTCATTCTTTTTTTCTGAGGAAATCCAAATCTCAAATCCTGAACCACATCACATCTTTTTGGGGTAAATTATATCTTATTCCTCTCATCGCGAAGCAAACAATAAAATAAAAAAAACTTGAAGAACAGTCTCGCTGCGTTGTCTTCTGTTGTGTGGGCGTATTCAAGCTGCGCGCTTCAGTGAAACATTATCATCTCAAAAGCTCTTTCAGCGCAGGGGCGTGGTCGCATTAGAAGATAATGAAGGGCGACGTGAAAAATGGACATCGCGTTGTTTTCATATGGATTACTTTATCACAGAATATTTGTTTTCGGCAGCACTTAGTTTGGTTTAAAAGTAGACATGTCAGGCTTTCTATAGATATATCTCTCATGTCTCTTCGTTGAGTATTCACTGAGTTACAGTTTATTTTAATGACGCATTTGTAAATGAAGATCAGCGCAGACAGCACACCTTGTTTGTTATCTTTATTTTATAAGTGCACAAAGTTTTGTTGTTATTATGTCTGTATACAAAAAAAGTAGACCCTTTACAGATTCGTTTGATGTATTGCTCTTATCTGTACGATTAAAACTGAAAGTGTAATTTAAGTTCTTTTCAGAGTTATCAGGAGAAAATGCCTCATAACGCATATACGCGTTAATCGACTTCAGAGGGTTAATAACGTCACAGTAAAGTTCAGATACCCCTTGCCACTGGTTCCTTCGGCCCTAGAACAGCTCCGCAAGGTGACAATCTGTACCAAGCTGGATCTACGAAGTGCTTACAACTTGATCAGAATTAACAAGGGCGATGAATGGAAAACTGCCTTCCTCACCACTAGGGGGCACTATGAGGATCAGGTCATGCCGTATGGACTTGCCAACACTCCAGCTGTATTCCAGTCATTCATCAATGAGATCTTCCGAGACCTCTTGAACCAGTATGTAATAGCCTACATTGACGACATCTTGATCTACTCTAATTCTAAGGAGGAACATATCAACCATGTCAGGACCGTTCTCACTCGACTTCTAGAGAACCAACTGTATGTCAAGGCAGAAAAATGTGAGTTTCATGTCAGACAGACATCATTCCTAGGTTACCATATCAGTCATCAGGGAGTAAGGATGGACGAATCCAAGATCAAGGTGGTTACAGAATGGCCCCAGCCATTCACCATAAAGTAGCTTCAAAGATTTCTGGGATTTGCTCATTTTTACAGACGATTCATCAGAAGTTACAGTATGGTTGCTTCCCCTCTGACATCTCTCCTAAAAGGCAAGCCTTCAAAATTGAAGTGGACCGAGGAGGCCAATCAAGCATGCAATACCCTGAAAGTCAGGTTTACCACAGCCCCCATCCTTAAACAACCTGACCCCAACAGCTCCAAGAACCAGCCCTTGCTAACTGCCCACCTAATAAACACTATGTTCCACAAAGTCTACGTCACCGGGTAATGCAATGGGTCCACACTTCTGTTAGCTCTGGCCATCCTGGAATATCTCGCACACTTACTTTGAAATTCATTCTGGTGGCCCTCAATGCTTAAGGATGTCACTACCTACGTTAAAGCTTGTCAAGTCTGTGCTCAATCCAAGACCCCCAAGGAATTACCTTCAGGACTCCTCCAACCACTGCCCATTCCACAACGTCCCTGGTCCCATCTCTCCATTGACTTCGTCACAGACCTACCGTAGTCCAACGGCTTCACAGCCATTCTAGTCATCATAGATTGGTTCTCTAAATCATGTCGTTTGGTCCCCTTAAAAGGACTCCCAACAGCCATGGAAACCGCACAGTTAATGTCTCACCATCTCTTCCGGAATTATGGCATCCCAGAGGATATCGTGAGTGACAGAGGAACCCAGTTCACATCTCAAGTTTGGAGAGCATTCTGCAAGCACCTTGACATCAACATCAGCCTCACATCTGGTTACCACCCACAAGCAAATGGACAAGTCGAACGACTAAACCAAGAGCTAGGCAGATATCTACGATCCTACTGCAGCCGAGAACAGCATCGATGGTCTGAATTCCTTCCATGGGAGGAGAACACACAAAATTTACTGACTCAATCATCCACAGGTCTAACTCCCTTCCAGTGCGTCCTTGGTTATAAACCCCCTATGTTCCCGTGGTCTGGTGAACCCTCATCAGTCCCTGCCGTGGACGACTGGATTCGGCGTAGTGAGGGGGTGTGGGACTGTGCAAACATATGTCTTCAACGAGCTGTGAGAGTACAGGAACTCCAGGCCAACAAGCGACGTAGGCCACACCCTCCCTACCAACCAGGACAGCGGGTCTGGGTCTCCACGAGGGACCTCAAGTTGCGGCTTGAGTTGCCAAGCAGGAAGCACAGCCCAAGGTATGTTGGTCCTTTCAAGATTCTCAGAAGAATATATGAGGTCACATACCAGTTAGAGCTTACTGCTAATTATCATATGTCTCCATCATTTCATGTTTCGCTACTCAAACCGGTCCACATGGATGCTGACCCCAACCATGAGACTCAAGAACTGCCACCGCCGCTGGATGTTGATGGATCACAAGCTTACAAGGTGAAGGAATTACTGGACTGGACAGAGAGGGGGTCAGCTCCAATACTTGGTGGACTGGGAGGGCTATGGACCTGAGGAGAGGTCATGGGTGGCTGCCTCCGACACTCTGGATCCCTCTCTCATGGAGGACTTTTATCGAGCCAGACCTAATCGACCAGTGCCACGACCACGGGGATGTCCGTGCCGAGTGCCAGGAGGCACTGATAGGGGAGGGGATTCTGTGACGCTGCACCAGCAGAGGGAGCCCTCGCCTGAGTACTGACTGTTTACCGCTCCCTCTGTTTCTACATTAATTTCCTGTTGGACAGTATTTAACATGAGTCAGTGTGTTTGCTCATTGTGAAGTATTGCCAGTTTACCTACCTTACCAAGCGTTTCCCATAGTTATTCTGCCTGCCTGTTCTGTGTATGATTCTCACGTTTACATAGTTGGATTGCCCCATTGGATTTATAGCCTTATTGAACTGATATTTGTGCTTGACCCATTCGCCTGCCTACTCGTCTCTGCCTTGTGGATTCCCATTGTGTATGTTGAAAGGTTTAACGATTCTGCCTGGTTTAACGATTCTGTCTTTAAGATCTTTCCCTAATACACTTCTGCAAATGGATTGTAATGCTGTCTCAGCCTCCATGTTACAGTAGCACATCCAATTCATCCAAGTTACCTTGTGGTCCTGGGGGGTCGATAAGCAATTACAAAATGGATTTTAAAAGGGTGGGTAATAGTGACTGAATGTCATTCAAAGGAGCTGCTAATACCCATGGAAGGTAAAGGAATAAATTACCAATCATTAGAGATAAGCAGACCAGTACCCCCACCTCTTCCAGTCAGACAGGGAGTGTGGGAAAATGAGAAATTATTGGAGAGTGCTGCAGGAGTAGCAGTGATTCAAAGTTTAGTTCAGGATGTCAGTGGCTCAGTTTGATGCTTTGCTAGCGATACTGGAGCTACGGATAATGATTGCTACGGATGCGAGAAATGAATGAAGATGAATGAGATCGATATTTTTTTTTTTATGAGGGACGAAAGTTTCGGAGGCAGTGTGTAAACATGATTGACACAACGTGAGATCATATTTATTTTTTAATACGTGAAAATTTCAGACTCAGTGTGCAAGGGCCTTTAGTCTTGAATGACTAGTAATAGATAAAATGAAATCTGCTTTGTTTACTGCAGACTGACAATTCCAGAGACCAATAGAAAAATAAAGTATTGTATTAGCAGACATAGGCAAAGTGCAAAGGTTCTTAGGATTGTGCTGCCTATGATGGGTGGTTTGCGAGTGGTAGTAATAGTAGGGACATGGAAAAACATAGTAAGAGTTGGTCATAAAAGCTGAAACAGAAGTGAAGCAAGGTGTAGAAAAGGGGATGAATCAAAAGTGATACTTATGTCCCTTGCCTGTGTCCCTGCACGGTGTTTATCTTACTGTTTATCACAACAAAGGGCTAATCAAGTGCACGACACTGACAAGGTATGCGATACAGTACGAGACTTCAGCATGTCTCAACCACTGATCTATATATGACTGGATCGCTCATCGCGTTCTAAACTGCCAACAGGCAGTGAAGCCACCAGAAGTGTTCGATCCGCTATCTTACTAATCCCTACCGGCAGAGAGCACCATTGAGTCACATTCAAACCGCTGACCTAAAATCACCCGATCTGAAGCAAATCAGTCAAACGGGATTAGTTTTTAGGTTATGTGTATATAAATTAATGTTTACTTCAGATGTTATCTGCAGTGTATGGTCTTTTGGGGCAGTATAAGCGATATATTTAAACCGTTTAGGTGCGTGTGTCTGCTGCGCACTGATGACACAGGTAATGATTCAACACAAAATATAGCTTATTTCTTTATGAACATACTTATTCAGGAATTATTAAACATGAACATATTAGTATCAGAAATGGATTTGAATATATTACAATGAATAATATAATTATGTTGTTAATGTTGCTCTATAATGAAATGAAAAGCTTAACTTACTATCTTGGAAATAAAGCTTTAAATCCGTACTGTATATAGTCAGTTATTTCTCTGAATGAATTCAGATTTCAGAATGAGCACTTTGTCGTTTGTTTTATATGTTGAGGTCGTGTCCGTCTGATGTTTATCATGTTCGTGTTGTTCGCTACTGTAATGAACGTAGGTTTTTAATAAGTGGGGGAAATTCCCGATATTAAAAAAATAACCGTTTACATGCCTAGGGTGTTTGCATTGTAATAATGTACAGAAATACTTCAGGTTTCTAAATGCTGACTTGTTAGGGGATGTTTTCTCATTAAAATCATACAATTTCCTATTAATTCAATAGAACGTTTACGCACACTAGGGATTACCAATATGGCGGCACTGCGGCTTCACCTTAATGACGTCCTGAGCAATCCAGTTCTATATTATAGATCAGTGGTCTCATCACAGTAAACAAAACAAGCGTTTCCTAGCAACGACAACTGTGCTAAACACTAATGAGAAAAGAAATAACTTCCGCTGATTGACTGCTTCTCTCAAAGAGTATTTCTTTACACAGTCTTTTGCTAGCTTTCTTGTTTAGATATTTCGAAATTACAGCTAAATTGAAGCTTCCAATAGTAACACACAGCTTGACAGGAAACAATATTGCATAGTTGGTTTCCCATCTGTTGCAACAGCTGTTTGGTTGGATCGATTTCTTTATGCCTCTGTATCACTGAGATAGAAAAATCCTGGTAAAATGAAAAATCACAGACAGCATCCTTCTTGCATTGAGTACCCTCTGTCTCCAAAGTTGTGAAACCATGCTATCAGCCAGAAATTGATGTGCCCCTTTCAGTCTTAATGCAGCCACTCTTGGCCTACAATTTTAAGAATTCAGTAATTTTTCTTTAAGAAAAGGGACAGTGTTAGAGGCCACTTTGACTCTACATACACTCTCAGTCCACAAACCCTAAACAATAAACCCAAAAAACCCCCAAAACACCAATTAACACTTAAGAAACTTATTAAGTCTATTTAAAGACCCCCTGTGGTGAAAATCAAGTTTTTAATGTTGCTTGCTTTGTTCTGTCTGGTGTTTTTAAAATGTTTAAAGACAACCCATGTGCAAATTTATCAGTGTACTGCAGTGTACCAAAGACAGTCTCAAACCGCCCCTGTTTCCTACCATCACAAACATGTAACCAATCCCCTCAACTTGCAGTGTGGGGCTGTTTTCTATTTACATATGTTTTTGCAACATTGAGCAACATAGCCAATCACAGATATATCTGCTGATTTCATGAATGCAATGACCAATCAGAAATATACAATAATAATAAAAAAAGTTTTTAGGTAGAATTTCATAAACACTTTTTCATTTTTTTGTGAAGTGTAGTGTAAATTGAGACTTTACCTTCCTGATGATTGTGTGCTCCATCTGGCAGTGCCAGGAAAGGCAGATACTTCCACTCTTCTGGGAGTGTATTACTGTCATGACCCGCCCCAGGAATAATGGGAGGATATGAGAATTCTACCTGAAATAAAAATAAAAAGACAACTGTAGCTGATTTGGGGTCAATGGCTGAATAAGATTCTCAAATAGTTATCTAAAATATATAAAAATTTAGCATATTTTTAACATAACTCAAATATTTGAACATCTTTGTTCTCAACAATTTTAATAAAAATGTGAAATTACATTAAAATGTATATTATATTATAAATGTGAATAAGACCATTAAATAAACAAAATAAATGACTTTTTACCATGTAAAAGGGTTAGTTCACCCAAAAATGAAAATTTCTATTTTTTTGCACTAAAATAATAGGCTTCCTTAGCATATATAACATTTTAAGCACAGTGTTTTGAAAATTAACTTACCTTTCTTTTTTTCTTTTTTTTTTTAACATCTGCATTATTTCAAAGTACTCTCTCTGGTGTTTGTAAAATGTTAAGTATCCATTTTTCTTTAAAGGTGTAGGGATCTCCAACCCTGCTCCTGGAGAGCTACCATCCTGCATATTTCAGCTCCAACCCCAATCAGACACACCTTGAACCAGCAAATCAAGGTGTTAATTACAGACAGGTGTGTTGGAGCAGAAGTCTGCAGGACGGTAACACTTCAGGATCAGAGTTGAATGACCACTAGCAGCTGAAATGGGTACTGCAGTGAAAATATTGGAGAGTTAGGGTGTACTCACACTAGACAATCTTAACTGTGCCTGAGCGCATTTGACCCCCAAAGCCCGGTTCGTTTGACTAGTGTGATCGCTCTGGTGCGGTTTGTTTAGCTGTCCCTGTCCCGGTTAGAAGAGGTGGGCCAGAGAACGGTTCAGTTGGGCTCGGGCACGGTACGCATGTAGTGTGAGTGCCAGACCACGGAACAGATACTATTTTGTGTGCGCTACGGTCATCATTACGACCCGCAAACATATAATATTACTACTACTACACTACATTTTTCAATTAATTTAATTCAATCAAGTATATTTACCTTAATAATGGATCTGGTTCTCACCTTAATGATGAACTGGAATTAGTCTGCGATTTATAGCTGCAAATTCTTTTTATTAACATCAGCTGCCTGCGTTATAATTCTCTGATACTTACAAGTGAAAATCAAGGCATATCACATAAATGACAAATTTATTAGGTAGAATATTAGCGAAAGTGGGTTTCTCCGTTATCTTGCACATAACATAAGTGTGCTCTGGTCTGGAAAATTTAGTGCAAGTGTGAATGCAGGCCAGCAGGGGAGTGGGGAGGGGGGATAATCGCGCTCAGTTCAAGGCAACCGTGCCTAGTGTGAGTACACCCTTATTTCTTTCACCCCCTCCTTCTCAGACTCGACGCTCAAGCGGGTTGCCAGATTGAGGACATGCCACAGGAATGAGCACAATTCACCCAGTAGCTGTTTAGGCACCACGCAAACCATGCAATTTCTACCAAGGGGAACCTCTTCTACCTTTTGCACTGCAATGCATTTTTCATTGCATGAGAACATGATGTGTGGCATGAGAGAGCGCCATGGCTTGTCGGACGTAGCAACAAAAACTAAGGGGCGCAAGTCTTTGCGAAGGGTCAATTAACAATGAAAGGTGACAAGCCTTAGACTTTAAGGTAAAAAGCACTGGACACCCCCGCAGATCCTGTCGCAGGACATCTAATGCCAAATTCACACTACAGGATTGCCGACAGGTCAGGCTGTGATCGGGGGAAAATCAGCGGGTGATCAACGCTCTGCAATCTTTATGTGTGAACAACTCAATGACACATCAAAGAGGCTCACTGACACGTCGCTGATGCCTCGCAATCGGCAAACAAATATCTAGCATGCTAAATATCTGGAATGTTCGGCCGACTCAACATCACGTGGTGTCAGGTGTCGTGATGAGCTACAGCCAATGAGAGAGCAAGGCATGTGTTGAGGTCAGCGGAAGAAAAACAGCAGCAGCAACACAGCTTTGAGAAAAGAAATGGAGCAAAATTTTTCATCATGCAAACAGCTTGCAGCACTAATTTCTTCCCAATTTTCATTTTAATATAAACAACTTCTGTTTCACTTGTTGTTTTGTGTCATTCCCGTTGTGTGAATACCACAACAACTTCAAGACAGACAATCAAGTCATGTAGTCTAAACAGCACAGCGATCTGCCGATATTTAAAGTCCTTTAGTTTGAACTTAGCTTAAAAGGCATTCACAGATCACACTAGTTGAGCTTTTTAGATAGATGCCGAGGCTATTTAAATGGGTTATAATCTGCTCTCTCTGACCTAGTTTGTTTGGCTATATATGGCTGCAATACGCTGTGTTTTACACCAACTGGCAACCCAGGATGTCAAATTTGGTAAATTGGCAGTGGGCGGGACCACACAGACTGAAACCAAAACAGACATTCAGACACGGAAAGCACATTTCAAAGCAGAAAAACTGTAGCAAGTATGTGAACTTAGAATGTTTCTTAAATATCTGCAAACATAAGCCTATTATGGTATTTTTACGCTTTAGTACAGTCATATATATATATATATATATATATATATATATATATATATATATATATATAATATATATATATATATATCTCACATACAGCACCTTTAAAACCCATAGAGAAAAGTATTTCATTTTAAAAGCATTTTAAAATTCTTTTCTGAGCTCAAACCATATTTTTTATCAAATAAAAATGAACTTTGGTTTAATAAAATCTTAATCTAATTGGTTGCCATTAAGAACACAGACAGCAGCAGCTGCTATCACTTTAAGCCCTACAGGAATTCAGTTTTGGCATTTTCTTTCTAAAATGTTATGCTCACTTAACCGATGGTGCTAAGTGATTGGATACTCATCAAGTCAGGAGAAGTTTTGAGTATATTTTACATTCAAGTACAAAGAGAAGGTAAGTTCACAAGACTCAATTTGTTATTTGCATGCTGTCTGAGATGTGGCGTGCACAGAAAACCATCTCTAACAGTGTGTAAGTACCAAACTGGGTTCTTTTTGGCATCTTCTTGCACCTGAATGGTTTAAAACCAGAGCTGTCATGATGTACAGAATTCTATTGGAATATTAAAAATAAACTGGACCAACAATGATTCTGAAAGAATACGTGCCAGCAGTCTACTGCCAGCAAACACAAAAACATTTTTACAACTTTACAAAATCCTGTATTGTGGTTGAAGTTAATTTTCCAGTACAAAATTTAAAAAATGTTTTAAAAACCACATCTAAAAAAAAAAAAAAAAAAATGTAACCAAAATAAACTTTTCATACCAACCTGGGCTGAGTTTCGGCAGATTACACCCTTTAACTTTATTCAAGTGCTTTATTTATGTGATTATAGTTAAATTTGAATTTATAAATGAAATAATTGAAAAGGGCAGAAAACAAAAAAATACAAATACATATCTAAATTAAAGGACTGAACCAAAAAAAATTAATAAAATAAGTAATGTAGGAAACATGCTTCAAAGACTGGGAAAAATAGGGATAAACTAAATAAATAAATAAATAATCTGTCAATGACTTACTGACTTGCAGCCATCTTGGGCCTTGAAATAAAGTCTCTACAAATATAACTATTATATTATATTATATTATATTGGAGCTGTCTGGAACGCAGCATTAGGTTAACATTTGAATAAACGAGCGGCTAAGTGCGACTGTGTTAAGTGCATTTTTGGGAAACGCATGTGAAACAATAACGAACATTCGTAAAATTACTCGTAGAAAACGCTCTTAAGCGCTAAGATCAATCATTATCAGGAAACCCGGCCCTGGTATATTAAAAGAAAAGAAAGAAGACATAATCAGGGCTCTAGAGTGTGACCAATTTGGTCACACATGCGACCTAATTTCTCAATGGTGCGACTAAAAAAATCAGAGGTTGCACCGGTGCGACCAACCGTTCGAGGGGAAAAAAAGTCTCCGCGACTCACAATAGGCTCAAGCTTGCCGCAAAGCACCGGAAAAAGTAATTACCATAAATGTGAAAGGGGGAAATAGTAAGGAGATATTTGTATTATTTACTAATAAACTAGTGTTTTCTGAGTCTGTGTCGCAAGGATGAATTTACTGATCCTGACCCGCCATCTCCTCATTAGACGCGCCTTTAGAGGAAGTGCATCTTTACGGATTATGATTATAATGAAAGAGTTTTTGTTTTCGATTTGTTTTATTTCGTTAAGTAGTCATTTAAAGATAAATAAAATAGATATTTTTATCATGTCTATAGATATATTTATCATGTCTATTTATCATGTCTATAGATATATTTATCATTTAGGCATGTTTTCACTGAGCGTCGGTTCATTTTTGTACTCCTATTAAAGACGACACGGTAGAAACCGAACGGTTTGTTGATATCGTGAGTGCACACAAATAAAAGTGAGATGTTTTAAGTTTAAATTTCAGCTTAGTGAAACACTTTAAGCACCAACACTTTTTCAATAAGTTACCTTTCTTGTAGAATTGTGCTTCAAATAAAGAACTTAATGTTGACCAGATTGTTAGTTAATCATTTAGGCTACAAGTCAATATTGCCTATATGGACAGCAATTTATATAAAAAAGTGAACTTGTAAAATTGCGGTGTTAAATGCGATGTGGTCGAACATTTGGGTGCACCTAACTTTTGTGCTGGTGCACCTAAGAAAAAAAGTTAGGCGCACCAGTGCAACCAGTGCAAAAAGTTAGTCTACAGCCCTGATAATAAAAAAAGTAACTTAATCAGTAAAAATATCAGTAACAGTTTAGCTTTAAACCAATTCAGAAATCGAGTAGCAGATGAGATTCTGTAGGCATCCTGTGATCATCCAATATCAAAAGGACTTAAAAGTCGACACCTCCATTGCCCCGCAGCGCACAAAACCCGGCTCTCCTTAAGCGCTGGCTCGCAGCGGCAGGCTTCCAACGAGCCTGGGCCGCGCCCCGATCTCACCGCAGCAAAGCCTCACTGGCTTCCCGCTTCATCTCAACCTTTTACCGTGGCTCTTCCGGCTGCAGCATCATCATGCAGCCAGGCCTCAAGCTCTTGCGCTAGCGGCACAGGCCGTGATGCAATACAGTTTTAGGTAAGTCGCTAATAGGTGTCGTTGGTTGCTGAAAGTTGTTAAACGACATCGTGTCACAAGGATCTTTATTTGTTTTTATTTATTTTTTAGCCACGTCGCAAACAGCATAGAATACAAAGAAATTTCTACGATTTTCTTAATTTCGTGAGTATTTTTTCCCCTGCATTTCAAATTACACTGCACTCAGATAAACAGATAGAAAAGACTGATTTGTGAGAAAATGATTCAACTATGTACCTAAATGACTATCGATTATAGGCACATAAGGTTTACCAAAAAGAAACAATCAACAAGTGCAACCTAATTCACATGTGACGTGAGTATTACTAGGCACCTCTCTCCAAGTCTAGCCAACGTGCGCATCGGCTAGTTTTTCAATACTTTCTTCTTCGCGTGATTAAGAGGAAATGCATGTATTTTTAAACCTAATAACCTTAAAGTTGCCAAAAAAAAATAAAAAAATAAAAAACCTACTGCAGTTCTCGCTCCTTCAGGAGCTTTTTCTGAAGCAAGCGTGGCCCCCGCTCCTCTCCCTCTCAGCTCTATACTTCATTTAAAATCACAATATTCTCTTTTATAGCAACATCACTGCCCGTTCCACCAAATGCTGTTGCCTTGGAGCCACTTCCAATGGTTCACAACATCCGGGCCCAAATCCTGGCAAGTGCGGAATTAGATCCTTAATTTAAGGTCATCACTAACAATTAATTGGGTAACAGAGTTTTCTGTGGATTATTCTGTCGATTAGTCGGATAATTATAATTTATTTTTTCTGTGTGTGTGTGTGTGTGTGTGTGTGTAACAAAAAAAAAAGTAACTAAACAATAGCCTTCTAAATTACCTAAAATACATTTATAATAGTAATGAGGCCGTGGTGACTGGTTTAAATGAAGTATGAAAAGCAATTATTGATACTGTCCTATTGAACAATCTTATCATAATATTATAAACAATATAATGTACATGCACATTATATCAAAAGCCTTCAAAGGGCACCAACGTCCCAACAATTGTTTCTACATGTCACTGTGCAGTCTAATCCTCGTTTGGCTAAACATTTTATTGAAATGTACACAATCTTTAATATTGGACTATTCATTACGACAGAAAAGCTACAGCAATCATAAATCCTCGAATGTGGACATCAAAACGTTGCCATTTTTCATTACGTTCAGCCATTCCAATGAAATAATCTGTTCAGCTTTCCCCCATAGGTGGCACGACTTAAAGAAGGGTTCATGATCAGCCCTTTCGAAGCCCCGCCTTCTCAGTTTTGCATTAGCCCATTGAAGTGGCTACTCTGAAAATTCTGCGACAAGAAACTCCCAATCGATCTGCCAGCTCCATATAATTTGCCGCTTCCAAGCATAATCACCTCGATTGCTCTTAATGAATCCCCTCTCTCAACCGTAGAACAATGATCTTGCAACCAATTTATAAAAAAAATAAAATAAAATAAAAAAGTACAAAAATAAATAAATTAAAAATAATAAATAAATAAATAAATAAATGGGTCTTAGCACTTGGCTGGCAAAAGTAAACATCACCTCAGCTTTCAAGCTATGTCTATGCATGCAAATTCATGACACTTATTTGGGGTACACTGACACAGGAAATTCTATTTTTTGTACTCTTAACTTTTAAAGGCAAGCCTCACCAAGATTTTCTGACTCGTTATCGGAAGCATCTTTTTGAATTCGTTAAAAATTACGCAAAGTAATCCTCATAGCATCCCCCTTTAGACAACTCGCTCAGAGTATTGAACTCCTGGTCAGGTGCTGCAAGAGTGTTTCCCGGCGGAACAATGTTTCTCTTTTAAATACCAGCAAGGCTCACCCATCTGATGCAGCGAGTGTTGAATTCCCGTCAGATGCCTCAAGAGCCTCCTGGTCGAGCAAACCTTGCCTTTTCCATTCAACTACCGGCGAGGTTTACCCGTTGGATGCCGCAAGTATTAAACTCCCCTCAGATGCTGCAATAGCTTTCCAGGTCGAGTGAATGTTTTCTTTCAACTAACGGTGTTGCTTACCCGTCTGTGCAGCGAGCATTGAGCTTCCGTCGGATGCCGGCGAGAGCCTCCCGGCCACACAACTTTACCTTTTCCATATTACGGCCAGCAAGGCTTACCCGTTTGATGCAGTGTGCTCCCATTGGACGTCGGCGAGAGCCTCCAGGCTAGACAACTTTACTTTTTCCTTTCTACGGTCGCCAAGCTGACCTATCCAATATTAGAGTATCGAGCCCCCGTGGGAGGCCAGCGAGACCCTCCGTTTCCATTCTACGATCAGCGAGACGTACCCAAAAGTGGTACGACGTACCCAAAAGTGGTACGACGTACCCAAGACGTACCTAAAAGTGGTAGCCTATTTTAGTGAGCTAGGCTACATTTATATGCAAAATGTCAATATTCTCATATATTAGGCCTATATTTTAATTTATATTTTAAAATTCCTTTAATAAAACAACATGCATTTTTGTTATTCGTTACCTGTACTTTATTTTGACAGACAACTTCTTGGCAAAATATATTTGTCTGTAAGAAATTGATGTGTGTTTTATAAATTATTTTCTTTATTTTAGTAAAGCGTGAGGCACTGTATAATTTCGTTCCCATTATTTAGGCCTAATTAAAACAAGAAACTAATAAATTAAACCTGCACGATTAAGCTAAATCATTGAAATTCTAAAGAATGGACGGATTAATAAAACGTCCTCACGATTAAACTCAAGTTCTCTCATTATAATCAACAAAGTGCAAATGATGTAAAAAAGAGCTTTATTAATAGACAACTTCAGTGATTTTAAAAGGGAGCCGCCGTTACTTGCTTACATAGAATTTAAGTTAAAAAAATAAAATTGCAGCCGCATTTAAATGCAGGTGTGTAAAATGTCTGCGTACAAGATTTGTGCGGCGCGAGTGATGCTGAGTGCATGCGCCGTATTTATTCTTATTAGTTTTATCTTCATTACAAATCTTGTTTGGTTTCATTTTGGATAATTGCATGTAAAAAATTATTTACGTTGTAATGCATATGCAAAATGTGAATAATTATTCATATTTAAGTGTTTGTGCGAAAATTATTAATGCGCATGCAGGACAGGGAGGCGCCCTCTACATCACTTGAATTTTTTTCCTGATAATGAATTAACTTAAAATTGTGGTGTCTCACATACATGAGAAATATATCTACAGAAAACTTGAAATGTCTTTTAAACTAATCAATTCAGAATAAAAGCATTATGTAATCTGTGAAGGATGTATTTCTCTTTATCTTGCAGCCGACAAGAAAACATTTGTTTATTAATAAATAATTAAAATGTCTCCTTTTTTTACAATTATTAGGCTACTTCTGCCTGTGCTTTGGGGCAAACTTAATGCATGTGCTTGAGCGTGGAATATATTAAGGCTCATTATGGATTATAGATGTAAATGTAATATAATCCTGCGATTAGTTGAATTATGACAAATGAATGACTAGTAACTAGAAAAATCTTACATGGGAGGCAGACCTATTAAATAGCCTCTAGACATCTCTGTTAAAGTTTTTAAAGCATTTTATACGCGTTTGCATAAATTCTTCTTTCAGAACGGTCTGTAATGGAGAGATGTCTTAACACTGGGGGCAGCTGTGGCCTAATGGTTAGAGATTTGGACTTGTAACCAGAAGGTTGCAGGTTCGAGTCTCGGTGCTGGCAGGAGTTGTAGGTGGGAGGGAGTGAATGAACAGCGCTCTCTTCCACCCTCGATACCCGCAGCGCTGGATATAGCTGCCCACTGCTCCAGGTGTGTGTTCACGGTGTGTTCACTTCTCACTGCTGTGTGTGTGCACTTGGATGGGTTAAATGCAGAGCACCAATTTCGAGTATGGGTTACTATACTTGACAAATGTCACGACTTTCACTGATTTTTCCTCTGAAACACAAAAACGAAAATTTAAATAAAATTGATATATATATATTTTTTTTGAGAATGGCCAACCCTTCTCTGCAGATATTGTTGCTTCTGGTTTGTGCATTGTAAATAGGCTACAAAAAAAAATAATAATAATAATGAATAATAATAATAATGTCTCCAAAACCTCCAAAATGTTTTTTGTCATGTCTGTAACGCATGTATATTCCCAAATCTAAAAAAGCCTATACAACATCATAGACGGATCATACTGATGTCTGGACTGGTCTGGATGTCGTTTGCGAATTTATTTATTTATTTATTTTTTTAGTTAAGGCAACTTCCTCTGAAGTTATATAACCAATAAACTATATTGCGCTATAGGCCTACATTAGTCAACATTTGAAGTGGATCAAAACCTTTCTTCAAAGTTGCCCTAAAACCAAAATGACGAGTCCTATCTAAACCTGTTCTGCAAGTTTGATACCCTCAGAAGACACTGTACACATGAAAGAACAAGAGATTCACACATTTATCTCGACCCCCACAAACTATACAGAACTACCCCCCAACCCCAGCCCCCTCCAGCTGAACTGAATTCGGTCTGTTTTTTGGCTGTGAGGAACGGTGTGTTCTCATGTTACTGGGCTGAAACATGCCTGCACTCACAGCAGCCTTACTCTTTTTATTCATTATTTTCCCCCGCAGCCCATATTATTGTTTTCACAAGACCATAATAATAACAAATTATCAATTGATAATTAATCATTATTTTACGAAAATCATTGTTATTTGTGAACGTAGCGTTTGAGGAAGGCTTTAAGACCAAGCGGAATCCTCCATCAGCTGCTCCCGCTTCACAGCAAGTGGGACTCGCGCTAACTGCACCCAGCTTCAAAGTCCGCAAGTTTTGATTTTACTAAATCAATTTGAGCGAATACAACGTACTGATCATGAGCCCAACATTTAGCAAGGCAGGAAAAACATTCAGGCTACCTGGAGGAAGATGTATTTCATTGTAAGTTAATGCTGTTAAATAGAGAGTCAAATAGAGAGAGAGAGAGAGAGAGAGAGAGAGAGAGAGAGAGAGAAATAATAATAATAAAAAAACCGTGTTGGCTATTCCTAAACTTGGAGCTCATTATTGAAGTGCAAAGCCAAACACCAGAAGCAAACTCTCAGTGTTCTTTCATTGAAAAGTATGCATTTTGTTTATTCACAGGCTATATGGTTGAAATAATATTTTAGTTCAAAACTTTAAGTGCCATTGTTTAATAAAAATGCTTTATTGGCTAACGTTTCATAGACCTTCAGTTGTTAGGCTTTAAAATCCCATAACATTTGTAATTTCACAGTATTTTCACCTCCTAAAATCACTAACCTTTAAAGTCACAATTCTATAATGGTAAAATTTACTCAGGCCGATGGCACTTTTAATTAGGTACATTATGGTTTTTTTTTTTTTTGTTTGTTTGGTTTTTTTTAGAATAATTGTAGCTTACATAAATAGGTGAAGCAAAACAAATATGAATAATATTTGGATCGTCCCCTATTTTTTCCCTTATTTTCTTAAAGAATAAACACTTATTTTCTACAAGAATAAACATGATAACATATTATTAATTCATAGAAATAATTTAAGCAATTAAAACCTGATAACATATTATTAATTCATAGAAATAATTTAAGCATTTAAAAACTTTTTTTTTTTTTTTTAAAAACTTGAACTTCAATACTATTAAACTGACTTTAAAATCTCAAGGAGTTTATAAGTTAAAAAGGGTAAAATGTCACAGTGCATGTTAAATAGTCTAAATGAACTTGTGTTAACAATATATTTAGAACTAACAATATAATTCGATTTTTTTTTTTTAAATGAACAATTCCTGTATAAAAATGGGACAGCAACCTTTATATCAAACATTTTTAAATAGTCCACAGCTGAGGAACGCGCGAGGCAGGTTGAGCGTGCGAAGTGAATGTGCTGCACAAAGTCATTTTCAGATGCAATGAAAAAAAAAAAAAAAAATTTAAACCCTGGATAGCCTAGATTAGGCCCAGACTCTGTTCCTAAGTATATAATAATTATAATTTACCCCACAGTAACAAATTTTAACCGATTAATCGCCTATTTTCGTTTGCTGCATGTTATTTTATTTATTTATTTATTTATTTAAAACAGGCTAAAAAATAAATTAAGTTTGTGAGAGGAAAAAAAATATATATATAAGTCATGTATAAGTTGCATTTTATTACATTCAGAAATAATAACGGCTGGCCTAATAATGTTATAATGTGCCAACAGGATATTTTTAGTTCTCTTCACTTTACAACAAATCCTTTAAATTTAACACATTTATCAGAACAGAACAATAATTACAAATATATAATTCGAATGGATAAATAAAACTGCAGTATATAATAATAATATAGGCTTAGCTATAAACAAACAAAAAATAAATAAATGAATAATAATTTAAAGCGAACCATAAGGTAAGGTTGGGCTCTCATTCGGGAGAAATCCAAACGTTTCCATATTCGTGATGTTGCCTATTTCAAGCTTAACTATTATTCATTAGGAAAAAATAGGCTTTATAGTTCACGCGTGTTTCAGTATCGATGAAAAAAAAAAAAAAAAAAAATCATAATTAACAAAAATATGCCAAAGTGGACCGCTGCTCGCGCCGAATGGCACGGTGAACGGCTACTGTTTCCAATGAATGTGCGCGAGGCACCAGCGCGATCAAACAGCTGAAACAGAAAATACAAAATTTTTGGTCACACAGTAAAGGCATAATTCAAAAATGCAAAGTGTTAGCAGTTTGAAAAATTAAGAATAATAACAGAATTAATCATAATTATTGCTAAATGCTGGACCGTTCTCATTTCTATCTGCAAATGGAACCTGAAGGATTTTTTTTAAACCAAGAATGAACCGAAACGAAAACATTAGCTTTTTATCCGTATATATAGGCCTTATTTAATGACTGTTTAATAACAATAGCAAGCATAAGATCCTTTGTGTAAAGGTCTTCTTTTAATTTTTGATGAGTAGACTGTAGCCTAAGACTATCCTACATTTTGAAATTAACTCACTGTATATTTTTTTAATGGTTTTTTAAAGATGGTACAATGTTATATCATAATGTTATTGTTTGTTTTACCTTCTCCTTTTATCTCATTTTACAATTACATTCAGTTCGCAATCCGTCCCTTTGCGCCACCTGGTGGTAGTTTCGCGAATGAATTTAACACTTGACTGACTTGCAGTTAACGCCGCGGCCCTGCGGCGGCGGCGGCGGCGGTATTACTCATTTTGGTTGTCTACCATCTGTAACTTTCCCCTCTCATGGTTGGAGAGACTACCCATCTGGTGTCGCAAGTATGGGTCAGCCCAAACCTTTTTATCTGCCAAACTGAGAGGACCCAGACGTCCGTCGTCCTGAGTCTTAATCTCCAGTCGGTGGCTTCATGGGCTCTCTCGGTCAGCTATTTGCCCTTCGCCCACTGAATAGCAGGGGCTTGTCAGCCTGTAGGGCCCGTACGCCGACACCGTGACCTATTTCAGATGAGGCAACTCGGGTCCTCCCGGTCGAGCTATAAAATCACACTGCTCCTTCTCATTGGCCGGTAGGGCTCATCCGTTCCAACGCGGTGAGCTCCCGTTGAGCATTGGCTCAAGCCCTACCGACCGGGTGCCCCAAACCTCGCAGTCCGGTACCAGCAGCCGGTAGGGCCTACCCTTCCAACGCTTAAGTCGCTCCCACCTGAATATGTAGGCTCTTCCGGCCTGCCAACCAGCTGACTTCTAAGGAAAATAAAAACTAGTCCCTGCCAGTACTTACAATGCTATTTTTGGGGGGCGTTATTAATCTGGCGGCTGTCCTTGTCCAATTGCTTTTTGGGGGGTACTCTAGGTTCGGGCCCGAGCTCGGAGCCCTTGTTATTACTCAGTGCAACTTATAACATCCAAGTGAAAGATATAACACAAACATGTCAGAAAAATAAAAAACAGAATTAGTTGGAAAAAGGATCTTTGCCAAAAGGCACCCTGAAGATTCTGAGGTAGATGAGACTAAAATTGAATTATTTGGCCTCAACACCAAACGATATGTCTGGTGGAAATCCAATACAGCTCACCATCAAAATAACAGCATTCTACAGTAAAGCATGGAGGTGGTAAAATCCAGTTATGTGGGTGTTTCTCTGCAGCAGGGACTGGATCAGGATAGAAGGAAAAATGGAGCAAATGGGGCAAAGTACTGTCAAATTATTGAGGAAAAAATGCTGCTCTCTGCCAGAAAGTTGTCAAAAAAACCTTTCAACATGACAATCACCCAAAGCAAATGGAAAACCTGACAACACAGTGGTTGAACGAAAAAAAGGTGAATGTCCTTGCATGGCCTAGTCAGAGTCCAGACTTAAAGTCCATTGAAAATCTGTGGAATGACTTGAAGACTGCAGTCCATAAACAGTCACCATCAAATTTAACTGACAATGTCCCGTGCACTAAGTTGTGTTAATATACCACATTTTAGTTCTAACTACTAAAGTTCTGTTATAAAAATGCTTGATTGACTGATGTTAAAAAGTGTACTTGTTACACCCTAGAGACAGATCCCCTGTGAAGACCTCGTCGGCCATTGGCAGAAGATCACGAGAACCAGACGAGTCCTCTGTTCAATCTGATGTGCATTGCAGCCTGGAATTAAACCACACTGTGCCGGTTTAGTCTGGCAAGAGGAGAACTGGCCCCCTGACTCGTTTCTCCCAAGGTTTTTTTCTCCATTTCTGTCAATGATGGAGTTTTGGTTTCTTGCCACTGTCGCCTTTGGTTTGCTTAGTTGGGGACACAAATTCCTACATCATTGTTGACTTGACTGCATAGACGATAGACGGAGTGTTGTGAACTGTGCTGGACAATGACATCACTGAATCAACAATGAACTGACTTTAACTGATAAACTGACTGTTGTCCTCTTGCATTATCAGCACGTTTTTCCTGTTTAACACTGTAAAGCTGCTTTGACAAAATCTGTATTGTATAGAGTGCTATATAAATAAAGGTGACTTGACATGCATAACAGTAACAGACAGAGGGAACTTAGTAAATTAAAATATGTAAATAAAACAATATAAACAATGACCATTACTTGACATAAAAATGCCATGGCTATTTTACCAGCAGTCTGATATTGGAAATGAGAATCATAAAATTTCACTGGTATTAGCATGGACTGAATTTTGATAACTTGAAGATTGCAATTCCACAATTAAACATTTCTGAATTTCTAATCGTAAGGGTTTACAGAGATAAAAGCAGAATCCAAAGACAAATTCAGGTGCCAATTCATTTATGATGAGTTTACTCCTACTCCTACTCCTTTTTTTAATACAGAAGGGGTCTCCAAACTTGGTCCTGGAGGGCCAGTGTCCTACCTACCCCTTGTCCAAATACCCACATTTGAGGTCACAGAAACCTTTTCAATGTATGTTAAATATTAATAATAATTAGATATTACATATAATTTGGTAGTAAAACAAAGAGTTGCACGTTTTATTGGTGCAAATGAGTAGTGGTGATAATTAGGAATGCACCGAATGTTCTGCAAAAAGACCAAATATATATTGTACCGAACAATGATATGACACAATCAAATAGCAACCAGCGATGAGTGAAAGGCGCGCACTCTTTATAAGGCAGACATGTCAGCAGTCTTTGCATTTAAAGTGGTCATATGATGTGATTTCAAGTTTTCCTTTTTCTTCGGAGTGTTACAAGCTGTTGCTGAATCGATAAGATCCCTAAAGTTGCAAAGACTAAAGTCTCAAACCCAAAGAGATATTCTTTATAAAAGTTAAGACTCATCCACACCCTCCTAAAACACCTCGTTTAAACACGCCCCCACATGTCTACGTCACAGTGTGGGAAGATTTGCATAACGCCGCCCAGAGGTTCACGCAAAGAAAGAAGGCGTAACTTTTATTCTTGCTGTAGCATTGTTGCTGCCGCCACCATGTCGTGGAGACACTGTGTGTTTCGTTGTGAAAGCAAAACTACTTTGTTTGGCTTTCCAAAAGAGGACACAACTAGAAATCAGTGGTTAAGTTGTATTTACAACATTGTTCCAGAACAGTTCAACCCAAATATTCAGATGTGACTAACTCACAGCCTGTAAGTAAATTTTCATATTCAAAGGATTTGCCACTGATTATTCAAACGTGAGTTTTGAGCAGTGTAGAGTAGGGCTTGAAAAGCGAAGAAGAAAAAAAAAATCCATCGGTTCACTCCGAGCAGAATCTATATTTTAACTTTTCTGTTCCTGCGTTCCTCTGATATTATTACCGTTCTGAAACCGGTTCGGGTGGAAGAAATACTGGTTAATAATTTTTTTTTTTGTTTTGTTTTATTCTTTGCCTATAATTTGCCTAATAATAATAATAATAATAATAATAATAATAATAATAATAATAAAGTAGAGCATTTTCTTTACTCAAAAAGAAAAGGAAAAAAGAGAGATCAGGTAACGTTAGCCAATAACCTGCTGCGCTTAGTCATCCAATACAGCATCATCTTTTCTAGATTTTGGCAAAATTTAGGCTACAAAAAAACAAAAAACTAACAAAAAAATCTATCAACACTTTAAAGACATCAAAGTATTTTTGAGATATTTAAAAATGTTTGCTGCATTTTAAAAAAAAAAAAATTCACTTGTATAAGATTGCGTTTTTGAGAGTGGAAAAAAAACATAAGTCATATAAAAACGTCAATCCAAAAACAAATTAATTTAAGGTGAAGCTGATGCCTACCTCTCTCATTCGGCAAGAATCCAAATGTTTCCATATTCCCGATGTATCTGGATGCTAAAATATTATTTATTATATAGTGTTTGTACTTTCATTAACATAAAACATCATCCTTCACATCGGTTTTATCAGCACAGTAAGGCGCTGTCACGCTGAATGCAACAGAGCAGTGTAACTTTTTATTTGTTTCTTTAGAATACCTCACATTAAATTACACCAAATAATGTTTTTTTTTAACCAACATCATATGACCCCTTTAAAACTGTCCAATAAAGACACAAAAAGAGCACCGACAGCGAGAGACTGTTTAGTACTGCATCGCATGTCTTCGATGAGAAGAAGAAGAGGTGATTGTTGCTAGTTACTGTATGATGATTGAAATCGCAAAATGGCCATAAACAATTAGTAAATAAACAGCAGAATGTTATGTTTTCTAAAACACGCACGAATTGCATGTATTCTGACAGTGCTGAATGAACTCGCAGTAGATCTGCTTGTTAACCAGGGTTCAAAGACCAAAGCGTGAGGAAAATCTGCGCTGAACCAGTGTTACTCGTTAGTTGCTCAGTCACATTTTTATGATTTTTTACAAGGCATGTGACAATGCGATACGTACAACGTATTCGTAATGACACTCATTTATAAATCTGCTGTCAACAAAAAGAAGCGCTGAGGTCTTCCTGCGCGTTTCTGCCAAAATAAAAGCTGAGAAGAAGCGAGAACTCCATCAACATTTATAAATGTTAGTATTGTTATTTTTCTGTTGTTCTATAAAATAAAATAAAAAGTAACATTATAATAATGATACTAATCATTACAATAGCTCTGTTAATACTCTGTTAAGACAGTGCCACATAAGGGACATGTTTTACCACTCTGTATAAAGCAGTATATTGGTGTATCAGAGTTTTAATAGGTTTTACATATTTCCTTGTCTATTTTTACTCCTTTTAAATGTGTGTGTTTTCTTTAAGAACTGAGCGATCACATGACAGGTAGCAGGAAGTAGCCTCTCCATATAAAGGAGCATTCTTCGCATGGGTTTAGTATTATCTAGGGACCATGTGTGATTTTGAAATTACCTTCCTACATGTGAATTTCGTGTGGTGTCAAGGCTTTGAGAGTACCGTTCTATGGTTTAGATGGATTAAATAATAATAATAAAAAAAGACTCTTTTAGCAGTCTGACTATTCTCAATGTATACCGTGTCGTTTTAGTTCTGTGTCATTGTTTTGTGTAAATACACTATTGTTGTTTTATGTCAGCCATCTTGATGTCTTTAATCTGCTCACCCAACATCTAAACATTTTAAACAATTCTTTGTTTTAAATTGTGTAGACTCAGACGATAAAGCTGACTGTTACATATTGGTGGCCCGTACGGAGGATGATTGCTACTGAATGGTTTAGTTTGGTGATAGAAAAGACATTGGCGTATAAAAAACAAAACAAAATGCTTTTACTTACACTGCTCCTTATACTAAGTACCTGTATCAAACATCTGGGAGTTTTCATGATGAACAGAAATGTGGTTGTGAACATTAAAAAAAAGAGCTTGTTGGTCTTAAAGAAATTGTTTTAAAACTGGAGAAAATTTTTTTATGATTCTGTGGAAAGTAATTTTAACTGGGAGATGTGTTTTAAAGAGGCTGTGGACATGAGAATGCAGGAAATGGAGGAATATGTCAGAACTGTGCTAGAGACACTGGAGAAAGAGGTGAAGGATTGCTTATTGAGGAAGGACAAACAGTGGGAGGAAAAACTGGAACAGAGATGTCCAGCTGTACTCTGTGTCACTCATGCAGCAATCACCAGCCCAGAGGCCCTCAACCTGTCTACAGCTCAGCCTAACACTTCTTCATCTGGTAGTGACAACGGAAAACCACCATCTACAGAACCTGAAACCAGAACCATCTACTCCAGGTTACCATTTTCCAAAGAGGAACTTCTGGAGGCCCAAGCTGATGACACCACCATTCTTCAACTGAAGGCTTCATGCACTTCTTTGACCTCCAAACAACCCCGACTGCAAGAGCACCATCAAACATCTTTATATGCTACCCGTCATTCCTGGAGCACTAGTGCCCCTACTATTATGCCGCTTCCATCCTCAATCCTCCGAAAAGCATCACGGAAGGGTAAAGACTCTTTTGAGGGTTATGGAAGTCACCTGGTGGCCATCCATCCGGAGGGACGTCTGGCAGTTTGTGGATGATTGCAATCACTTCCGGAGGAAGGAGAGGTGTAGGACAGTGAGGGGCCAACAGTCATCACAACCGCCATATCATCATCATCATCATCATCATCATCAATCTTCAAAAACCAACACGCTTCCAACTTTCTCAACGAAGCCAGGAGCTAGGAGGTGCCAGGAAGGACCACACGCCAGAGTGACTGGGTCTAATGTATACCAGGGAGGATCAGCGCTACCTGTCCCAGGTTACCCAGTCTGGTTTAGAGTCCCTCCTCTCTTAAGTGTCTCTTATGCCTCCTCCATTTACCATGTGCCTAGGTGGGAAGGCCTGGTTTTAAGTAATTTCTTTCAAAGACAATTTTATGCACACAGGAGGGGTAACCTACAATAAGGAATATAAGTGTGGCAAATCCTGGATGGTATGGACTTCTTTCCCTCACACACCGTAGGCTGGGGGAGGGGTCTATGTGACAGTGCCACATAAGGGACATGGTTTACCACTCTGTATAAAGCAGTATATTGGTGTATCAGAGTTTTAATAGGTTTTACATGTTTCCTTGTCCATTTTACTCCTTTTAAATGTAAGCGTTTGCCTTTAAGAACTGAGACTCTCCTGTCATGTGAGCAATCACATGACAGGTAGCAGGAAGTAGTGTAAGGGAAACAGGTCAATTTAGCTCAAAGGGAATCATTTAAGATTTTAAAGGGAATTTGAACAGAATCACTGTTTCACGGCTGATCACTGAGACGGCCAGCGATTCGTGGAACGAGCCGTATAACATTTACTCTGCAATGGATATTAATATCCAAAGTATAGTGAAAACACTATTAATTAGCACAGTAACAAGATCGGCAGTTTAAGACATTAACTTGTAAGCACAAAACACAAGATTCTTCTCTTTTCAATATGAATAAGGCTTTATTAGATAAATCTAAGACATATGAACTAATCTAACACATAAGCACACGCACTCTCATTCACACAAGTTGCAGGAAGATAGAAAGTTAGGAAAGAATGGGTTTAAGAGAATGAAAATGTGAAATCCCAAGTTTACAGCAATACTTGAAATTGCATAGACATGAACAACCATCAATCACTTAATTAACTCTCGCATTGAGTTCCTCAATGAGGTTAAAATTATATTAGATACACCAGTTCAGTTTAGTCTGGAGGTACGTTACTTGTGATGCCTGTGAAAAGGGGGTTCCCTTCGTTGTCGTTGAAAAGGGGGTTTCCCGAGGTTGCTGATTGGCTGGAAGTTCAGTAGTCGTTGACGTGATGTCTTGGGAAGCCCATGGTTGGGCGTTGGCTGACGATGCGGAGTTGTGGGCTGGTTGAAGTTTCAGACGGGCACGCGAGGTCAGACTCGGAGACACGGCGTTACAAAACTTAACTCAGAACACGAAACTCTCAAACGGAAAAGAAAAGAAACTAAAGTAAAAAACAGAAGTTTGACGAGACTAGGTGGTGTTTCTTCTCATCATGGCTAAGTAGCAGCAGGCGTGCAGGCCGAAGCACGCTGGAACGGCGCTCAAAGAACGCTAAAAGTGATGACTAAAAGCAGCAGCTGAAAAGCCATAGCTAAAAGCAAAATTTGATGGTGTCCTGAGTATTTAAACTGGCCTTTTGGCCATACCTCAAATGTTGTCTTGACCAATTAGATATTGTCTTTGCTCGGGGTGTTACGATGTTTGTCCTACCCATTCATAAATCATATGTTATCTTATCAATCACGTGGTCCGAATTTTCCTGCTCTTGCAGGGTATAATTTTGAACATGATTCCTATGATAAGAATATGATACATTTGACAAATAACTGATGGCCAGAAATGATTTAAGCAAGAAGATTCGAACACACACATACTAAACATGAATATGAATACTTAAGCTATTCAATAGTTATTAAAAAGACATACACAATAAGTGATTAGAAACATGATAGTCAAATGTGTGGGTTTCATAAATGATATGGAGTTAAGCAATGGACTGATTTTACTTTAGAATTCTTTTTGTGTTCATCTGTAAAAGATAGTTTCTCTGCTTTTCTTTGACATAAGGATGTTCTGTGGAGACCAGAGGTTAAAAGGTCCCCTTAGGAATTTCAGTCTGGTTCTGCTAGGTGGGGGGAAGTCAACCCAACGATCTTGTTTACTCTCATGGGTTTACATGTGATGGTCAGGCTTTGCATCTCTTTGACCATCAATCTTGATTACTTGCCCCAAATTTGACAATCTCTTTTCCGAATTGAAATTGTCAATAATTGTTCTAATGGTGTTAATGTTGAAAGCTGTTCTGTGAAAGAGTAGTGGACTTGCTTCTGACTTGTTGCACTAGGAATTAATTTACAACATCCTGTTGCCTTTCTGAGGAATTCGGCTCCTCATGTTTCAACCATGGTCCTGATCGAATCTTTAATTTGTCTGGTTCAGGTCTGATACGCTACAGTAGCCTCTCCATTTAAAGGAGTAGTGTGGCCTAAGATAGATGCCTGACACCTCACCCAGGAAGCAGGTCGCTATTTGTTTATTGCCTGTGTTGAGAAAGAACATCTTGTGGATTTACTTACCAACCAGGACTATTTTGCACTTGCACTGTGGAATAACACATTTACCGGATTGTATATACACAGGTGGACACTTTGGACTATTACGCACGGATTGCTGTTGGACTGTTTTAGGGTATGAACTGAAAGACTCTTTTAGCAGTCTGACTATTCTCAATGTATACCGTTAGTTCTGTGTTATTGTTTTGTGTAAATACACTATTTTTTTATGTCAGCCATCTTGATGTCTTTAATCTGCTCACCCAACATCTAAACATTTTAAACAATTCTTTGTTTTAAATTGTGTAGACTCAGCCGATAGGGCTGATTGTTACAATACATTTATTATAACATTCACACATAGTGTTCAAATTAGGATCTGTAATATTTTCCTAATGTTTTAAATGAAGTTTCTTCTCAGCAAGACTAGTAAAAATACATGCCTGATTCAAGAAGGGGATCTGATGGCCGAAAAATATTGTTTTACCAACTTATTAATTTTAAGTTAAATTGTGCTTTGTTGGTATAATGTCTGCTAGAATTATAAAAATGTTCAGTGTTAAATGTTTTTAAATTGTTGTTTTATAACGTTTTTTTTTTTTTTTTTTTTGAAAAGCAAGACAAAACAGTAAAAAGCACATTTTGCCTATTTAATTTATGCAATGGTGAAAAAAAAAAAAAGGCTGGTATTTGGCCTTTGGCCCAGTGTTTCATTTTGTTCGATTTCGCTTCGGCCAAGAATTTTAATTTCAGTGTATCCCTAGTGATAATTATTTTGTCAACATTTGCAACTGCTTTTTATCACTTAATCAGAAGCACCACAAAATTAAATTGTGTCATCTGTTATAGGGACGTCTGAACAAACATTTAGTAGTTGATTTTAAAATGCAAAGTATTGAAAGTAAAAATTAAGCTCTGTAAACACTTGCATTTTTACAACACTGTAAGTGTGTCCCATCAGGTAAAGAAAAGATGTGGTCATTATGCGCACTTGAACAATTGGACCAAATACAGGAAATATGTCATATAAGTAGGAAAGTGGTCAAGCGCAAAGACAGCAAATGCAGGTATTTGGACAATGCAAGAGTTTAGCTCCAACCCTAATTAAACACCAGCTAATCAAGCTCTTACTAGGCATACTAGAAACTTCCAGACAGGTGTGTTCAGGAAAGTTGGAGCTAAACTCTGCAGGACACCAGCCCTCCAGTACTGACTTTGGAGACCCCTGTGGTACAGCCAGAGTTCAGCGTTCAGCTGGTGATCTCAACATGGCAGACATCATGAGAAAGTTACATTCTTATTAAGAATAAATAAGGTTTTGCTCTATGACTTATGACTAAAGTTTTTTCATGTGAGTGCACAAACTAATAAACAAATACTCAAACAATAAGTGATATTCATACTTTGATAACTTTTGTGGGTGAAAAAAACATGTAAAAGGCTTGTGCGCGTGTGTGTGTGTACTGGTATATATGGTTTATGAGGACACAAATGTGTATAATGACATGGGTACTACAACATAAACATGGTTTATGAGGACACTTCCTGTGTCCCCATAAAACAAAAGGCTTAAAAAAACATACAAAACAGTGCTTTATGAAATTCAAAAATTGGCAGTAGTTTTCTGTAAGGGGTAGGTTTAGGTGTTGGTGTAGGGCAATAGAAAATACAGTTTGTACAGTATAAAAACCATTACGCCCGTAAACAACAAATGAAAGTGTGTGTGCTTTGAGGAGAGGAAAAAGGCAGTACTGCTTGATCTCACACACTTTGTCACTATCAGCACTGAATTACAGGCATTGTTTATTATTTATATTCATTAATCATTCAGTGCTCCTCCAGCTGCTCTTTTTTTCTACACTGCATATCAGAGTACCATGGTAAATAACACACGATGCAATGGTAAAGCCACCTTTATGTAAGGGTGATAGTGAAGCACACCACTGTTTATAGCAGATTAATATTTATTAACAAACATGAGGACTCTCTTACCTGACAGCCCTTTTTATGGTGAAATCCCACCACCACGATGTGCAGCACGGGTCCCTCTTTACACTGAGAATCCATCAGCTCAATGATAATTCGATCAGAGTCCAAAAGAGAAGTAAAAAAACAAAACAAAACAAAACAATAAATTAAGCGTTTATTGTGTAGAGTCTATAACTTCCGCACCCTTTACCGTCAGTGTGTATGTCACGCGATGCTCCGCCTCCTTGCACGAACAAACATCCCGGACGAAAAGCAGACATATTCCTGGCTGCCGACAGAGGGCGCGCCATGGCTCGCCCAAATTACTCATCCATCCATCATCCATGTGCCGGTTTAATTTTTTATTTAAGTTGATTTAATTATAGCATTATTCTATTAATTCATTAAATGTACTTATAATTTCTAAAACATCAGTCCTTCATAGATTTTTTTATAGATAGTGAATTGTATTTTATTGATATTTTAAGAGTAAGCAAGTGACACAAAATAAAACATTTAATTATGAGATTCACCTTGTCTCACAGCAACAGCAACTAAGGTATCACTTAACTGTACGGTATCACTAACAGTGAAAAGCTTTAAAACATGTGCAGGCAAGTCAAAATTACTGGTAAAATGAGATTCCCCTTTATTTTCTGAGAAAAAAAAAACATGTAAATCCAATTTTGTTCATTTTTAAAATGGATTATCTGTGAAGCAAACTAGGTGAGATAATTTCAAAGTCACAAATAAATGTAAGAAAAGTCACTTGTTCTAATCTACATTATCTGTTGTCTTCCTAAACATCTTTTTTTTTTCTTTCTTTTTTTACATTAATGCCAAGGTACCAAAGATATAAGTACAGAGAATATCAACATTGCTTATAAAGAGGTGACATTACATGCAAATCACCATTTATAGACATATGTAACAATAAATAAATAATACAAAATGAAAGCTTTAACAAAATAAATTAAAAAGATTAAATTAACTGTTTTAAAAGCCTTAAGATTTTTGGAAGATGAAATAGTTTGAATGTACTGTTGAACTTCTTTTTCAAAAACAATATATAAAGGATTTTTGATGAGTAAATTTACTGAGGTGAATATGAAATTTTGCAAGAAGTAATAATAGGTTAATAATAAAATATTCATAATTTTCTCTTTTTGTATAAGAAGCCGAACAGTACATCCTTAAAAAGCAGAGAGAAACCCTGGAGCACACTGTGATTGATAACATAAGAGAATTCAATCCAAAATAGCTGTGTGTGAGGACAATCCCAAACGATATGCATATCAGTTTCATTAGGGTCACCACAAAAAGAACAGTTTGTATCTATGTCTGACTTAAACCTTTTCAAAAAATACTTTAGCTGGGTAAAATCTGTGTAAATATTTTAATGAGATTTCTGTAACCTTGTTAGTTATTATATATTTCAAAGGCAGAGTCCATACTTTTTTCCAATCATTATGGTCAACTGAATTTTTCCAATAAGACACAACATATGGAATTGTCACAAGCTCCTTTTGAAAAAGCGATCTAATCTTATAGTTACGTGATGAAGGATGTGACAAAAAACAATTTTCCTACTGGGATTTCAAATGGGTCTAAAGATATAGATAAAGTGCTGGATGATCTAACAGAGTCCCTTAAAAAGCATAACAGCTCCTTTAGGAATAGCTCATTTGGAAAATAAGTAATTGGGGATAAAATTCCAGACTGAGTTTGGATTACACAAAAACTGTCTAATCCAATTAATTTTGAAAGTGTTTTTCAAAGAAGAGAAATCAAGGAAATTCAACCCACCATAATAATAATACAGACTTCTTAACATAATGGATTTTGTTTTTCCAAACAAAATTAAACATGATTTTATCAACTGATTTATTTATAAATTTTGTTCTCCACATATAGAGAGAGTGCAAAGTATGTAAGCCTGGAGATGCCCTCTGCCTTATTCTGCAGTATTCTGCCTCTCAAGGTCAAGTCTCTCTGCAACCATGCACTAAAATCTTCTTTGGGCTTTTATTATAACCGGGTCAAAATTCAAGGTACATCTTTTATCTTGATTTTTAGTTATCACAGTGCCTAAATATGTAATTTCATATTTAACTGGAAAATTATAAATGATGGGTGCTGTACAGTCTTTAATATACATTATTTAACATTTGCTTATGTTTAGATTAAGACCCGGCACTTCAGAGAACAGTATTATATAATTAATTGCTATAGGGATTTGGGAAGCATCTCTTAAAAATAAGGTGGTGTCATCTGCTAATTGACTAATACATATTTCTCAATCTGCTATACGGATACCCTGAATACCACCTTCACATACAAATGTTGACAGTAGCTGCACACAAAGAAGAAATGGGACAACCTTGTAAATAACTAATAAACTAAACCTTGGTGAAATGCCATTCTTTAATTTAATCGAAGCACTTCCGTTATTGTAAAGGGTTTTAATTACTCTGCAAAACATTTCCCCAAAACCAAATTTATCTAATGAATTAATTATAAATTGGTGCTCTAAAGAATCGAAAGCCTTATAGAAATCTAAGAAAAGAATGAAGCTGTCCTCCTGAATTAAGTCTGAATAATCTAATAAATCAAGAATATATTGTTAACAATGTGTCTTTTGTTCAAAAAATCAGATTGTGTCTCATCTATAACAGAACCTAATACAGATTTTAGTCTTTTAGCAAACATAATAGCTAAAATTTTATAATCATTGTTAAGCAGAGAAATGGGACTCCAATTGTCAATTAAAAGTAAATCTTTTTTTTTTTTTTAGGTTTCGGAATTAAAGTAATTAAGCCTTGAGTTAGTGTCGGTGGGAGAGCCTCATTCTTTATGCTTTTCTTTATGCTTTATGCTTAAGTAAAAATGGAGACAATTCTTTAGACAACTGTTTATAAAACTCTGTGGTAAGCCCATCCATTCCGGGAGATTTATTGTTTTTAAGTTCTAAAATTGAGTTACTCAGATAAAGTAATTTCACTATCACAAAGATATCTGTCATCTCTTGAGATCAGGGGCGGATTTAGTGAATTGGGGGTCCCAGGCAAAATATAGGAATGGGGCCCTATATATTTGCACACATTTTCTTAGATCAACCTTGAGGTTGTTTTTTGTTGTTGTTTTGATGCTTGCTGCCGCACAATGGTGCCCCATAGTTGTGTGCAATGTTTCTACATTTTTCATGTACATGTTGTAATGGCTTTCTTTCATGTTGTAGGGGGGGACCAAATGATCAGTGAGAGAAGAACGAATGTGTCACACGTTTTAAACTCAACAAAATGGTGAAATACATATATCAAGAGCATGCTCACAGATGAGAACAAAACAGCGTTGGATGAAGTGGATTAGAGCCCTGCATGGGTCTCATATATGAATGTATTATGTAGCCCGCCTTTTCCCCAAAAAAAGCTTATACTACTGTTTCAGCTATTAAAATAGTTCAGTTTTGTATGTAATGGAAAAGTAATATTCTGTTTGGTTTTTTATAAAGTAAATTTAGAAAAACATTTGGTGCATTTTGTTAAAATGTTTTATTTATTTTTTATATATTTTTTTTAACAACGAGCAGCGGCAGACAGTGAGCTGATCATAGCCTATATGTTTGATCAATTTAGCCTTCTCAAATTATCACGCCTCCTTGCCTAAAATAATATATATATATATATATATATATATATATATCTATATATATATATATATATATATATATTAGTGGTGGGCCGTTATCGGCGTTAATGTGCTGTGTTAACGTGAGACTCTTATCAGGCGATAAAAAAAATATTGCTGTTAATCTATTCCCAAAGTTGGGTTGGGAGCAGGGCCTATACTACGCAAGCTATGATGAGTTTCACCTTGATAGTTTAGCGCGGATGTATACCTAGCCGAATTGCACTTTAGGGGGGGAGAACGAGTCTTCGAACCTGTGTGTATGCCTACTGTGAAATTACCACATCAAACGTGACGTGCTAACATGGATGCAGCTATGCAGGATGCAGGTTTGCTTCAGGGAAAATTTATTTTTAAGAAGCTTCCCAATGGAAACCTCGACAAGACTTAAGGTTGTTTGCACTTTGTGCAATGTGGAATTAGTTTACTGTAGGAGTTCTTCCAGTCTCAAGTACCACCTAAACGCAAAGCATCCCTTAGCTAAAGCGGAAGATGCCGGGCCAAGCACTGATGTAGCGCAGGGGAAGAGTCGTGCTAAACTACTATGTTTGAGTGAAACCGAGGCAAGCCCGTCAGCACAGCTCTATCAGCCAAGCTAACTAATCTCCTCGCTCAGTGGATTGCCACCAGCTGCCGGCCCATCAGCGTGGTTGAAGATGATGGGCTCGAGCTTGTTCTCCAGGCGGCCACAGGTGACCCATCTTACAAACTACCTGCGAGGCGAACTATCATGAGGAGAATACATGACCAGCACGCCACAGAGAAAGCCGCAAAAGATGAGAAGATGGTAGAGGCAAGGTGTGTAGCACTGACTGGGGACCACTGGACATCTGTCAACAACGATAACTACCTCGGCGTTACTGTACACCTCATCGATGCCAGCTGGGAACTTCACTCCTTCGCTTTAGGTAGGCTACGTTATGTAATTTTAAATAACATAATTTAATTACTTAACCTATTAATTACCATGACACCACGAATTACCACCACATTATGTTTGCTTCTTGATGATTGCTAGTTGGAACAGACAGCGCTCCTAATATTTATTGCTCTGTTTCTGTCCGACTGCTCTAGATCCACGATTTAAGGACCTCGAGTGCTTTCCCAGAGCAGAGAGGGAGCCAGTGTGGGCAAAGCTAAGTGAGTTGGTGAAGGGAGAAGAACCTGCTCTGCATCCACTCGAGGAGGAGAACCCTGAGCCACCCAAGAAGAAAACAGCCCTGCTACTGATAGGATCAGACTCAGAATCAGATGAGGAGACACCAGAAGACAATACTGTGGAGAGGTACAAGGTAGAGCCCAGTGCCAGGCTAGATAAGTGTCCACTGAAGTGGTGGTCGGAGCACACTGCTGTCTATGGTAAGATAGCCCACATTGCCCATAAATACTTGGGGACTCCTGTCACAACTGTCCCATGCAAGAGACTTTTTTCTTTAGCAGGCCATATTGTGCAGAAGAGGAGATCTAGTTTGTCACCAGAAAATGTGAACAAGCTGGTCTGCCTGAGTGACTGGTGGAAGAAGGAGAAAGCTTTGACTGATTGACACAAAGCTACTGACTGTAAACAGTTCATCACGGTCTCTTATGTAGGCCTACAGTTCAAAATTCATGTTTAACTGAATAAACAGTTAGTAAACACAAGTACATCTTATTGAACATCATTTATTTTCATCACCAATTCTCATAGTAGAGAAACAGCTTTCTCAAGCAGTTTGTGATGCATTTTGTAAACAGGAGATGAGCCCCTGGTCTAATGCGCCACCTGGCTTGGGAAACCCATTCTCAAAGACTTACTTTTAGTCATTATTTGGGTAGCACACACATTCTGAATGCCTTTGGCAGAATTCAAATGAGCCATTTTAATCTAGATTAATCTAGATTAATTCCAAGATTACAGTGAGATTAATCTAGATTTAAAAAAAATTAATCTATGCACCCACCACTAATATATATAATATATATATATATATATTATATTTAATTAAAATAATATATATACATATATAAAAACAGTTCAAGCAGGACTGCGATGTTCCTCATCCACATCCTCATCCAAATGCAGATCCCCGTGGTTGAAGTGCCAGATCTATATAAACTTCCAGTGTCCAGTTAGGTTTGTGAAGTTGAGTGATCAAACTAAGTGACTCACACAGCCCTCCTCGGAAAAAGATCATGAGGAGTCAGGTCATAGCCCCCCCCCCCCACCTCCAAGGAGTGGCTTCCAGATGCTCCTAACTGAGAGTAGACCAGAGTTCAGGTGGGAGGTGGAGCAGAGGTGGAACAGGGGGAGGAGTTGAAGGCCAGGTCCACGTGGAAGTGGACTGGCCGGGGACCGAGGCAGTGCCGACAGAGCAGGAAGCCAGGGTGGAGCAGAGGACCACCACAGCCGAGCAGACGGGATAGAAGCCCACCAGGGCAGAGCAGAGGACCACCACAGCCGAATAGACGGAGACAGATGCTCACCAGGGTGGAGCAGAGGACCACCACAGCCAAGCAGACGAGACAGATGCCCACCAGGGTGGAGCAGAGGACCACCACAGCCGAGCAGATGAGACAGATGCCCACCAGGGCGGAGCAGAGGACCACCACAGTCAATCAGACGGGACTGAAACAGAGAACATAAACAGATTACTGGCGGCCTCCGTGGCCGTGATCAGGCGTTTAGAAAGTTCCCATGAGTTCATGGATGGCCTCTGTGGCTGTGACAGGACAGGCAGTGAGTTGGTGGATGTCCTCCATGGCCATGACAGGACAGGCCGTGAGTTCATGGATGGCCTCCGTGGCCATAACAGGACAGGCAATGAGCTCTGGATACTACTGGATACTACTGACACCTCCAAAGGTTCTGCAGAAGTAGCCGCCACCTCCACAGCAGGTTCCACAGCAGTAACCCAACCCTTGACAGCAACACAACAGGCTGAGAGAACATTGCTTGGCGCAACAGACAGGATGAGACGAGGCTCTGGATGATCAGCTGATCCGTGACGAGGCTCTGGAAGTTCAGCTGAGATGTGACGAGGCTCTGGAAGCTCCAGCTGAGACGTGACGAGGCTCTGGAAGCTCAGCGGTGACCTTACTTGACTCTGGAAGATCAGCGGTGACCTTACTTGACTCTGGAAGATCAGCAGTGACTTGACCTGGACTCTGGAAGGTCAACGGTGACTTGACCTGACTTCGGAAGGTCAACGGTGACTTGACCTGACTTCAGAAGGTCAACGGTGACTTGACTTGACTCCGGAAGGTCAACGGTGACTTGACCTGACTCCGGAAGGTCAACGGGGACTTGACCTGACTCTGAAAGATCAGCTGTGGCTGGCATTTCTGGAGGAAGTGCCACGACCCGACCTCCCTTTAGAGGCCGCATGCGAGGAGCAGGTTCTGGATTGGCGGCCATCTCGTGCAGTGGCGCCGGGCTGGCGGCCATCTCGTGCAGAGACGCCGGGCTGGCGGCCATCTCGTGCAGTGATGCCGGGCTGGCGGCCATGTCGTGGAACGTTTCTGGAATGGGAGGTACTGCAGGACTGCAATGTTCCTCATCCACAACACCCACAGTAAATGCAGAGACACTTAGTTGAAGTGCCAGATCTACTGTATATAAACTTCCAGTGTAGGACGTTAGGTTCGTGCAATGGCATGATCAAACTAAGTGACTCAGACAGCCCTCCTCGGAAAAAGATCATGAGGCATACCTCGTCCATGCTGGTCAATTGGGCTAACTCAACAAAGTCCATCACATAGTCCTCGATGGGCTGATCTCCTTGACGTAGACACATAAGTTGAACCGCATAAATGTTTGCCTGACAATGTATTTTTGTGTTATCTGATAAGCAGAAACCTTGGATCTAGATTACAAAATATTTGTAAGAAGTATTCCTTAATATACACAATGTGAATCTCAATTCATATTGTTTATTGTTTTCTTCTTATTTCATAGTTTTACTCTACCCTTATTAAAGTATGCAAAAGGACATTCCGTGTTTGTGACGTTGATGAGGGGGAGTTTAGCTTGCTGTTGAAGTATACACAAGCTATATATGGAGAACAGTACAGTAACCATCTGAGGGGTGGATATTGAAATTGTGAAATCTTACAACCATCTGTGAGTCTACTTAAATAAAAAGCTAGACTGGTGTGATCGTATGAATTACTTGTATAAAAAGGGGGTCAGAGTCATATCCACATGCTGAGACGATTTGCAAAGAAATGACAGCAACATTAACTGCATTACAGTAGGTGGAACAGGTGGGACACAACAAAGCTTTGATATGCTCTAACTCTTTATCAGCTTTAGCAAGTTTAAGGATGTTTCATTCATAAAGTTGGCAAGATATTCTGTATGAAGAACTTCAGTTAAATACAAGAATAGAAAATTTGGTAGTTGTGTAAAGTCAAAATCATGCAATTTATTTATTTTTTTCAACATTTTTGTAGGAACCTTGAATGTTAAATTATATTATTTATGTGATTCATGCCTAATTTGTAATTGAATGCAAAGAGAGCAGGAAAACATTAATGGAGCGCCATTTTTGGCATATTATATATACTAACACTGACATTAAATGACAGAAAAGCAGTGAACTCATAGTACCATGGTACTCACTATTTAACAGCATTAATTTACAATGAAATACGTCTTCCTTCAGGCAGACTGAATGTTTTCCTGCCTTGCTAAATGTTGGGTCAGTTAGCAGAGTCCCGCGCGCTGTGAAGCGGTCTTAAAGCCTTACGCAAACGCTAGGCGTTCACAAATAACAATGATTCAATTCAATTGATAATTTGTTATTATTATTATGGTCTTGTGAAAATAATATGGGCTGCGAGAAAATAATTAATAAAAAGAGTAGGGGCTGCTAAGTGCAGGCATATTTCAGCCCAGTAACATGACAACACCACCGTTCCTCGCAGCCAAAAAACAGACACAAATTCAGTTTCAGCTGGAGGGGGTTGGGGGGTAGTTCTGTATAGCTTGTGGGGGTGGTCGAGATAAAAGGTGTGAATCTCTTGCTCTTTCAATATAGACAGTGTCTTATGAGGGTATCAAACTTGCTGAACAGGATCGTTGTATTGGTTATACACTCTAAAAAATGGTCTGCCCCCACGTAAGATTTTTGTAGTTCTAAGTCCTTCATTTGTCATTATTCAACTAATCAGAGGTTTATATTAAATTTACATAATCAAGTCTTAATATATTCCGCGCTCAAGCACATGCATTAAGTTTGCCACAAAGCAATTTTCGCACAAACACTTGAATATGAATATTAATTCACATTTTTGCATTACAACGTAAATTTATTTTTTACATGCAATTATCCAAAATAAAACCAAACAAGATTTGTAATGAAGATAAAACTGATGCCTCATTCTATTTATGACGAAATGTACTGACACTGCGTTCAAATAATTTGACACTGTAGTGTTGATAGACACACTTTTAGCGCAGCTGGGCGCGCATGACAACTCTAGCGTCCGGTGTAGACACAGACAGTGTCTGCTCTATTTATAAATAAGTTATATAGGAGGAAAAAAAAAAAAAAAAAACCTAAACCAGCGGCATAACGAGATGAAAATATAGACTAGAAAATATATTTACACTTGGTCTGACTCACTGCGGAGCTGCCAGTTTTTAATCTGAACAGCTCTTAACGCCGAGTGGATGGTTAGATGCAGGCATGATGGTCTAGTATTAACAAAAAAATAATAATAAAATAAAATAAAGGTCTTTCCAGCATTAAGGTAATAACATTACTGTTTTTTTTTTTTTTTAATCATCTTGTCTCAGTTATAAATTTGACTGGTAAATGAATGATAAAGAAAACTATATTAAAACTTGTTTTGAAAATTTCTTTGGGTCATTTGAATATTGATTTTAAAATCGATTAAAATCATAAATCTGAATTTTTCCTGAAAAAATCTGCCTTTTTTTTTTTTAAATCATAAATCATATGCTACCACCCCAGACCCTTAAAGCAAGTAAAGAAGGCTTCCCTTTAAGAAATCACTTTGCATTTTGTTGATTATAATGACCTTTGCATTTTGTTGATTATAATGGAGAGAACTTTAGTTTAATCGTGAGGACATTTTATATAATCCATCCATCTTTAAGGTTTCAAAGATTTAGCTAAATCGTGCAGGGTTTAAGTTTATTCGGTTTCTTGTTTTAATTAGGCCTAAATAATGGGGAGGGGCGAAATTATACAGTGCCTCACGTTTGACTAAATATGCAATAATTTCTTAATCAGTGTACAGACAAATGTCTTTTGCCCAAGAAGTTATCTGTCAAAATAAAGGACAGGTAACGAATAACAAAAATGCATGTTGTTTTATTAAAGGAATTTTAAAATATAAATTAAAATATAGGCCTAATATATGAAAATATTGACATTTTGCATATAAATCCATGTAGCCTAGCTCACTAAATAGGGCTACCCACTTTTAATGCTCCGATGCCAAAGTAAACCACAATTTCTTTTGAATAATATAACACATAATTCATATAATATAAATATTTACTGCCCACCTTTTAAATGTGTCAAATCTAAAATATGGTTAAACACCCATGTAGCTTAGAGAAAATATTAAACACAGGCTCAGGCTTTGACATTTATCCTTCTTGAATTCGTCCTAAGAAATGCACATAACGTTCATAAGTACCAAACTTTCATCTGTGAATATTAAATATTAAATATTTTAACTGTACGTGTTGTCTTTCATTTTCCCTGACTGAAGCCGTCAAATGTAACACATCAGCGAGGCAAAGCTGACGTCTATTTTCGAAAATGTGCTTTGATGCGCTTGTTTGATAACTTGTGGTTAATGCGCCACTTAGCGGTCAAAAGCTGCAAATGCACTTTGCAGACGCGACTGGCGGCGGTACGTGGCGGTGGTAGAACTGACGTTTTGGATGGCCACCTACTGTAAGTCATATTGCCCTTCCCTGAATGTGATTTCCATAGAGGCAGAGGCAAAACCTGTCCAGGAGGCCCAGAAACCCTACCCTACCTGGCCAGGGCCCCACCCTTATTCAGCATTATCAGAGGCTACACGCTATGGTAAAAATGTAAAAAATGGTGTTAAAATTTTAAATGTTGATTCAGATCATGGTATTTCAGATCACAGTATGGGTTGCTACTCCTCATTCTTTATTAAATAATCGATTTCATTTAGTTACCTGTAAGTGTTAATCATATATTAACTATCATACCTGAACTAACATGTAGCAAAGGTGGGCATTACTGACACATGAATATGAATCAAGTTAAGTCAAATTTATTCGTATAGCGCTTTTCACAATACACATAATTTCAAAGCAGCTTTATAGAAAGTATACTGTTATGTCTATAGTTAATGGCTAAGGTTAGCCCTTTATTAGTTCTTGATTGGCTCTTACTTTCATAATTTAGTTAATGTTGAACTATAGATACTAGAACATGTGTAATCATTCTTTTTTTTTTTATGCTTTTTTTATAGGCTCCAGCATCTGCTTTATCATACATAGGACAAGTGGTTTGGAAAATAGATGGATGGAAATAATTTCAGTTTTACAGAAAATATATATTATAGCCTTTTGCAATATCGCTTTAACTATAACAAAAGCCAGGTCATTAATGAAATCCTCCCGGAACAATGTAATTTTTGGAGGGAAAGCACAAAACATTTACCAATGGATTTGATGAATTCTGTTTTCTTTATGGTTTTAATATCAACTTCTTGATAATACCATTTCAGAATAGTTAAAACAACAACAAAACTAAATTACCTTGATCTGAAACACCATCATGTACTCTAATTCTCAGTCCTTCACCGATCATGCCAGCTTTTAACTCTTTATTTCCATGACTTTAGGTTCCATCCTGTTAAATACCATTAACTGTAAATAATCAAGCTATAATTAATAAGTATATTGCTTAAAGTCTGACACAACCTTTTATAAAAAAATAATGAAATTTAAAATTGTTCTAAATACAAAAAAGCACATATTTTATGCAATCAGTGACATCAGGTGAGTAGAATGTTATACCTAATGACATCAGACAAAACATCTATAATATATTGTATATATTTAATGTTGCACAAATTATTTGGAGTCAAATGCTAAAGCGGAACGGAATGTCCACATCTTTCATTTGGTTTGCGTAGTCTTCATCAAACATCTGGGATTGAGCTGAGGTGAAATGATTAACCCAGTCACCAACCTCTCCTGTGTAACAAACACGCTTAATGATTCATTATGAACAAAATATTTTGTATATCATTCTTATTACATGGTCCTTGGAATACTTGATTCCGTATTGAGTGGTCAAAATGTTTGCATAATGACAGCTAAACTATATTTTTAATATTGTCCATAACAACAGACTAGAGACAACATTAAACATGGGACGACATGTTAACATTCTAGCTAAATATGTTAGCTAACAATGAATTAAAATCGTAATATTGTTAAAATGTTCATTTATAGGCTGTTTTTTTTCTATGCTGCAAAAGATGGCTTGTTTTAGCTAATCTACAAGATAAATTATTTTACAACAGATCAATATTTCATATTCCTGTATGCTAAACAGACATATAAGCAGGATTTAAGTTTCTATATGGTTTCCTAAAAACAGCCTAATCGTATACAGGTCCTTCTCAAAAAATTAGCATATTGTGAAAAAGTTCATTATTTTCCATAATGTAATGATAAAAATTAAACTTTCATATATTTTAGATTCATTGCACCCAACTGAAATATTTCAGGTCTTTTATTGTTTTAAAACGGATTGATTTTGGCATACAGCTCATGAAAACCCAAAATTCCTATCTCAAAAAATTAGCATATCATGAAAAGGGTTCTCTAAACGAGCTATTAACCTAATCATCTGAATCAACTAAATAACTCTAAACACCTGCAAAAGATTCCTGAGGCTTTTAAAAACTCCCAGCCTGGTTCATTACTCAAAAACCGCAATCATGGGTAAGACTGCCGACCTGACACCCTCAAGCGAGAGGGTAAGACACAGAAAGAGATTTCTGAACGAATAGGCTGTTCCCAGAGTGCTGTATCAAGGCACCTCAGTTGGGAAGTCTGTGGGAAGGAAAAAGTGTGGCAAAAAACGCTGCACAACGAGAAGAGGTGACCGGGCCCTGAGGAAGATTGTGGAGAAGGGACCGATTCCAGACCTTGGGGGACCTGCGGAAGCAGTGGACTGAAGGTCTGGAGTAGAAACATCCAGAGCCACCATGCACCAGGCGTTGTGCTTTTGAAACAGAAACAGCGCCAGAAGCGCCTGACCTGGGCTACAGAGAAGCAGCACTGGACTGTTGCTCAGTGGTCCAAAGTACTTTTTTTGGATGAAAGCAAATTTTGCATGTCATTCAGAAGCGCCTGACCTGGGCTACAGGGGGGAGGCTGTGGAGTGTTTATTGGCAAAATGCCTGAAGTCCAGTGTCAAGTACCCACAGTCAGTGATGGTCTGGGGTGCCATGTCAGCTGCTGGTGTTGGTCCACTGTGTTTTATCAAGGGGAGGGTCAATGCAGCTAGCTATCAGGAGATTTTTGAAGCACTTCATGCTTCCATCTGCTGAAAAGCTTTATGGAGATGAAGATTTTGTTTTTCAGCATGACCTGGCACCTGCTCACAGTGCCAAAACCACTGGTAAATGGTTTACCTGGTATTACTGTGCTCAATTGGCCTGCCAACTCTCCTGACCTGAACCCCATAGAGAATCTGTGGGATATTGTGAAGAGAAAGTTTAGAGACGCAAGACCCAACACTCTGGATGAGCTTAAGGCCGCTATCGAAGCATCCTGGGCCTCCATAACACCTCAGCAGAGCCATATATGAAAGTTTAATTTTTATCATTACATTATGGAAAATAATGAACTTTTTCACAATATGCTAATTTTTTGAGAAGGACCTGTACAACTATTATGGAGAATATTGTATTTTTTGGCAATAGGTCCTGTTCCTCATTATTCAACAAAAAATAAATAAAAAAAATAATAAATTAAAAACAAAATTACAAACAAAGTTAAATTTAAATATATATTAAATATAAATAAAATCAATCTCATAAGGGATATTTAGTATGGTTTTTATTAACCTTTTCTCATGAAGACAGAAATGGACTGATCAAACACAGGTTTTGGGATGTAGGAGTAGTTAGCCATTGGATTGTCTTTCATGACTTGGAAGGATGTCAGCTGCACAATCCTCTTTATGACATCTTCAGAAACAGACAGGTCCAGATAGTGCATTATCCTCTTAATCTCCCTAAAAGGATTCTTGGAAAAAAAAAGGAAACTTTATGATACAAAAGCTCAGAGAAGCAGACATAAAATAAAAAGAAATTAAATCAACTTTTAGGAAATTGGCACAACTGAAAATGTGGTACTTAAAACTACCTCCTTTCATGTCCTCATAGAGTATGTAGAGAATATTCCTTTCCTTGTGTTCCTTCCAGTAACCTTTTACATGGTCATACAAGAGCCCCAACCTACTGTAAAAACATTAGAAGACAGACAGAGTAACCAAGGATTCCAGATTAAACATTTCATTCTACGTTAGTGAAAACAAGTAAGGTGAAAAATGAAAAGAGTGTATACGTGTGTGTTTAGTAGATGGATAGTTCACCCAAAATGTAACACTTGTCTCACTTTTTTGTCCATATAAATGAAAGTCAGTGGGTTGGTGAATCTATTTGCATTGCATGGACAAAAACAGCTGAAGTTTTTGTCAAAATGTTTGCTTATTGTTTCCCAAAGAAAAACGTCAGTCACACAGATTTGGAATGACTTGAGGGTGATAAGATGATGACAGAATTTTCATTTTTGTAAATTATATTTAAATATGTAGTTATCTCACATTGTCCCTTCATGAACTTATGAATGTATCCATCCCAAGGTCCTGGCTCTGGCTGGGTAAGGTTCATGCGATCAAAGTGGAAGTAGCTTACAAGGTTATCCTTAGCATTCCGGGCCATATAAATGACCTGGAAAAACAGGGATACTAGTGGAAATGATTTGCAGTACTCAGTGGTCAGATACAGTTCAAGGGGTTTAACATTACAAGGCTGAGTGCCTTTTATGAACAATACGCTCTAGAGAGAAGTAATTTTGTTTTATCTTCTGTGTTGGGGAGGAGACGTGAAAATAATCCCAAATTTTTGACCTTGTTTTTGACGTTTTTTTTTTTTTTAAGTTGGTTAATTAAATTATAACCTCTGCATTTATTTTCCCAGAATCCTTTAGGCACTAGTTGAATGGGCAGATGAGTTTTGATGACTCTCGGTGGTTTCATCTGTTCAATTAAGGTCAGCCCTAAATTGAAGCCCATAAATATAAATGAGTTTTGTATACACAGGTGCATTGACATATCCTTCATTTAACAAAAAACATGTATGAGTATAGATGAAACATGCACTGATGTGTTAATGGGTACCTGATGGTATGGGGTGGAGGGCACAAATCTCCAGAAATGGAATACGGACAGCTGTTGGCGCTCTCTTGCACACCTCAGCATCTCCATTGTGCAGCAGAAGATCTACTATCTCTTGAGTCCAGGTTGTGCCTCAACACAGAGACAAAAATTAGACCAATAGCTCTCAACCAGGGGACCAGATCCCACTAGGGGGCCTCAGCAAACCTCTAAGAAATGACTTACAAATTTTAATTAATAAATTATTAATAATATACTAAAATAACTCTAATCCAAACAATTAACAATTATTATAAATAACGCTAAAAAACTAAAAACCAAGGTGTACATTTTCATTACGAATCGTAAATAACCAGACGCCACCCGATCTAAATATTCCCTCACAGTTAAATAGTAATGACTTAATGAATTTCTTCACTGATAAAATAGATAACATCCAAAATACAATAACAAATGTAGATTTAGAACAGCGTCTAATACTTTAGTTTTATCCATCGCACCCAAATATTAAACTGCAGTGTTTACAACTATAGGACAGGAAGAGCTAATAAACTTATCACGCATCTAAACTGTTTATTAGATCCTGTACCCACAAAATTACTGAAAGAGTTGTTACCTGTAGGAGAAAAAACCGCTTCTTAATATTATTAACTAGTCTTATCTTTAGGTCACTTCCCAAAACTAGGGATGGCAAAGGTTGAACCGGCCAAAAATGTTTTTGGTCTTTTTTCCGGAAGTGCGCCCGCGAGTGCACAGACTGTACATTGTAATCATTTGCTATCATGTCAGTTTTGTGTGGAAGTATTTCAAAATCTGTGCGCAGGACAGGGGCAGCCGTTCGGCACTGGAAGTGCAGAGTTATGTCTGAGGCAAAGATAGCAGGAAGCGAACAGCCTACTGCAGTGCACAAAATAAGAGCCCCTTTCCCGGCTTCGCTGAAGTTGCGCGAGTGTACTGTACCTGTCCGTGCGGTCCGCGCCTCCTGCACAAGCAGATACCATAGACAGTAAAAGAAATGGACACAGCGACCCCATTGGAACTCAATTGAGACAAGTGAAGCGGAGGCTCCAAGATGGCGTCCTGCTAAGTTGCCTTTATCGAGCTCTGCTGACAAATCATCTTTTAACAGCCCATAGTTACACTATTTACAATCCCGTTCAGTGTATTTGATTACATAAATACTTATATTTGTCTCTCGATAACGTAAAGATGAAATCTTCTGCAGACAAAAGGAAAAGAAAAGAAATGTCTCGCGCTTCACGTGTGTCCGAAGATGTGAGCTTCCACAACTATTCGTCTCCCGCTGAGATCCTCTTATCTACTCCACCCCCGGAGAGCCCAGGTAAGCCCCCTTCAAAGAAAGGCAAAGCAGAAGATGACACCGTGATTTCCACTCTCTCACAGCTGATAAACAATCGCTCGGATGCCCTGGAGAAAATGATTGGTGAAAACGCTCTCAAAATTGAAGGGCTAAAAAAGACGGTGGACTTTGTTTGTGCTGAGTTGAATGATATTAAGGGGAAAGTCGGCCATGTAGAAGCTAGACTAAATACTGAAGAAAAGAAGATGGAGCTCTGCGAAACAAGAATTGCTGACTTGGAGAGATACTCTCGGCCGCTGGAACCTGCGTTTGCATGGAGTACCTGAAAAGGGAAATGAAAATGTCAGAAACCGAATCTATCCCCATTCGTCAGGCCACCTTTCCAGAGGAGAGCAAAACTCTTCCAGATAGAATTGACACCTGGTCCACCGCATTGGAAAGAGGCTTCCGAATATTTCAAAGCCGCGCTATCGCGATCATTATTCAGTTTTCCTCACGTGTGATGAGAGATGGTGTGTGGAGGGGGCACGGCGAAATGTCAGAGTTCCTGGCGGAGTGCGACGGTTTTCGATTCACTGAGGATCTCACTGCCTTGACAGAGAACGGAGGAACGGTTGGTTAGCTATAGGTCCGGCTATTGAAAAGGCCCGCAAGGAGGGGAAAAGGGCAACATTTTGTCGGTCCACCGTGCATTTATTGAAGGCTCTGAAATTAACCCTATGTAAAGCTGTTCAGCAACTGTTCTTCTCATTCCAAGAGGCTTTTCGAGCTCCTTTTCGTTATGGAAGCAGGACTTTTTGATGGCTGTTAGCAAAACTCTTGACCTGACTTTGTAGTCAGCTGCTTATGCGTTGTCAACCCTCAGTAGCTCAGTGTTTTGCTGTTCTTTGTTAAGAGTTATTTTTGTATGTCTATTTCAGTTATATCTCTCAATGCCAGGGGTCTAAGAGACATTACTAAACGGAAGGCTTTGTTTTTATATGCGCAAAATCGTTCAAAACTGATTTTTTGTTTTTTTCAAGAGTCCCACTCCGTTGCCAGTGACACTTCGTTTTGGAAAAATCAGTGGAACATGATGTTTGGATGGCTCACGGTTCGGAGCGTTCAGCTGGAGTTCTGACTTTGAAAAACCTTTTTGCTGGGGAGGTTTTGCACTACTTTAGCGACCCGAGTCATGGACATTTTCTGCTTTTGGTTATTTGTTTAAACAACATTGTGGTAATACTAATTAATATCTATGGGTATAATAGTTTCATGAGAATGATCTACTGATTGATGCGATAGAAGGGAAAATTCTGCTGTGTCTTAATGCATACCCAAATGCCTTAGTTTTTCAATTGGTGGGGACTTTAATATTGTACCTGATAATAATCATCGAATCCCGACTGCCACCTAAACAGACTTGCCTCTGCTAATTCTAAATTAAAGATTTTAATGGATAAATTTGATATTATTGATATTTGGAGGGAAACATTTCCGAATACTAAGTCCTATACTTGGAGTAACAAAAAATTGTTCCAGAACAGTCCCCTAATAGACTACTGGCTTGTTTCACAAGCTGTTAGGACTTTAATGTTTCTGTAGCATTCTCCCTTCAACCCATGTCGTTATCATCTTCTCCCCTTCACGCCATGACTGATCATAAAGCAACCTTATTCAATCCCCTTATCTTCGCTTATCTGTTCTTCAAAACCTAGAGCCTCTTATTGGAAACTTAACTCTTCTCTTACTTAAACATGACGGACCAATTAAGGAAAAAACTCATTTTATTTTTGATTGTATACTTACTGGAATCAAAGCACAAAAGGAAAATAAATTCAGCCTCAATTGGGAATTAACTTAAACATGAAATTATTAGCAAGTGTGCTAGAATTTTGGCCGCCTTCTAGCTAAACGTAAAAGACTTGAAGAGGAGTCGAGTCATTTCCAAAATAATGACTCTCTTCTCTGGTAAAATGCAGGTTGGTTTTGTCAGAAGCTGAAATTGGCAGAATTTATTGATTTGCAAAAACTCAGTTAGATTCAATTTATAAGAATAGGCAGAGTGCTTTTCATTCGCTCTAGAAAAAGGTGGTTAGTAGCAAGGAGAACAAAGTACAGCAGATTTTTTCAGAATGGAAAAGAATAATTGTAGAAAATCTAACTATTAACTCTTTAAATGTAAATGGTAATGAGTCAGTTTCTGATCCTAAAAGGGGAAATCGGCACAGTTTTGTGCAAACCGGCTACTCAAATCTGTACACACTCTAAATAATGCAAAGACTCTGCTTGTGTCTTTTCCAATCTCTGGAAAAATGTTAGGACATTATCTAACTGCAGATAGAGAGCACCTGCGATAGGGATATTATCTATTGATGGAAATAATTTGAGTCTATTGAAGCTCTTAAGAAACAATACGTCTACCGCACAGATTGGCTGACAGCCGTAATTGTATAAAAATTTTGCTATAGAATTATCACCTTTCTTGCTTTGACACTTATTTGGAGAGTATTGCGTCTGAGACACTTCCACTCTTCTTTATCACGTTACTTACTTACTTTAATACCCAAACCTAAGAAAGACATTCTTGATTGATAACTGGCGTCCAATGTTGCTTATTAAACTGTGATTAGAAGATTTAGCTTTGTTACGGCCACAAGACTGAACACTGTTTTGAGTACAATAAGAAGACGAATCAAATCAGGTTTCATCCAAAGAGCCTATTGCTACAATATACGCCTTGTTTTAGATGTTGACTATGAAACTGATTAGGGATGAACGTTTTCTTCTTTTTTTAGCTTTTAGAAAGCCTTTGACTCCCTTGAACAGGAAATTTATTTTACAACCCTGTAATAAATTTGGTTTTGGTGATTTCTTTGCAAAATTTGTCCTACGTTTATACAAAAAATGGAAACTGCTCCAATTATATCTGAAAATCGCACTTCGCCAGAGGTTAAATATGTTTAGAGGGGTGCGCCAGGGCCGCTCCAGTTATCGCCTTTATTTGATCTTGATAGCCGCTCAAACTCTTTACTACATTTCCCACATGGTTGTATATTCAATTACTAGGGGATTGACTATCGCCAAGATAAACACATTATTATAACTCAATTAGCTGATATACCACACTTTTTTACAAAACGACTTGCAGATCCCTAATCTCTCTTGATCTTATTAAATGTTTTCTCGAAAGCATCTGCCTTTCTTAAATTCTAGATAAATGTGAAACTTCTTCCCTTAAAATCTTGTTCCTGCTACACTATCAAATAGCAGATTTTTCCTGCTATTTTACTACTAATTGCAAATATGGCATTATCGGCACTCAGTAAATCGCAATACATTAATAAAACAGGCTGCAATACTTAAGTATAAATTAATTCAAATTATTAATGATGACACTTGTTGGCACAATTAAAAGCCCTCCCTACACCTACCCCAACCATACCAGATACTTTTTTCAATTTCATTGAAATAGATGCTTTTTCTGATGTGATTTGAATTTGAAAAGGGGAGAGAAAAAAAAAGTTTGGGCAAAAGGCGGATTCGATCAAAATACGTACGACACATTTCACCACTGCGCCACTTGAAGCTGACGATTGGTGGCGACTGTCTCTGTGACTAACCGATTCACGCGTTGGGGGGGACGAGCTAGTGTAAATGGCTAGCAACAGGCGGCCATTTGCATTTAGAGTAAATCGACCCGTTAAAAAAAACAACCTATGTTTAGAAAAATCTATTTATTGTAGCTCCATTTTGTTTAATGATCTGGCTTTTGATTTTTTTTTTTTTTTTTCTTCTTTCCGGAGGCAAATATCAACTGCGGTGGTAAGGCATCTACTAATTTCCTTTGGGCCCAAAACAAAGGAATGCTTTGGAAAAAGAAAAATAATAGAACATACTAAACCGTAAATCACAGACAATAATTAATATTATTCACAGTAATATTACTATTAGATACTAATCAAAAACCCAAACGGTTTAGAAAACTAGTCCAATTGGGCCATCATCCCATTTAACAATATATATTAAATGCAGTAAATATTTAGCAATATTTACTTCACAGCCATTCGGACGCGATTAGTTTTCTCAGACGATCACAGAGTTTGCTGAAAAACAACCGGTAACTTGCTCTGGAATTACAAGAGAGGTTGTGTGAGGAAAAACAGACGTGGCAGTTTCGGAAAGGGGATTCATACCCCCCCCCCTCTCTAACGACCCCCTGTAAAACTAGTCCTGCCCGAATGGGCTATAGTCCTAAAAGGACAAGTGCTCCTTCTACCTTCAGTGATGTCCCAGGGAACTCCCCCTAAAAAGACCTTGCAGGAGTAAATGGGATTTTGGTAGTGTCTGGGGGCAACTTTTCCACTCCATGTAAAGGGTAGCTTCATTGATTGCTGTGGAGCACAAATTCCAAGATAAGCACAACGACAATACATCTGCTTTTACGCACTGATATTAAGTGACCAGCAGCACCAGGGTAGAACAAGTCTGTTCAAGGGAAGTGTTAAGGGAGGTTCAAAGGTTCCAGTGGGAAGGTAAAGGTGTGGGAATAACATGAATTCATGCAGTACAGTAGTACACAACAGTTCATACAGGCTGCCTGTCTGTGAAGCCAGGCCTCTCTTTCAATGCTGAATGGGCTCTCAGGGGTCTTCATTAGGTCCCAGTTGGGCCAGATGGAGGCACCAGGCCAGCGGTGGGACAGACCACCACTTGGGGTGGCACTGGGTGGTGGGGTAAGAGGTGAGCTGCTGTGGTCCATACGAGAGCCCAGAGCTAGCTTGAGAGGATCCCTTTGCATACTGGACATAAGGAAGGGCACAGACGGCGAGATCCTCAAAGAAGACTGCAAAAAGCAAGAGAGAGAGGAGCTAGCTTCACCAATAAGAACATGCAAGGCCAGAAAATGAGCTACGTTTAAAACTAGCCTCATTAAAACACTTGCACACTCTGCAGTCTGATTGTTAGTCAAGTCAAATTTGTAGAGCTTTTGAAAGTGGAAAAAAAAAAAAAAAAAGGTGACATATAGCCAAGTATGGTGACCCATCCAAAGTGAACACACACCACCCACCATGAACACACACCGGAGCAGTGGGCAGCCATTTATGCTGCAGCACCGGGGAGCAGTTGTGGTTTCGGTGCCTTGCTCAGGCACCTCTCGTGGTATTTGCCCGGCCGAGACTCAAACCCCCAACCTTAGGGTTAGGAGTCAAACTATTAAGAAGTTGTGCTGCACATCAAACACTACATGATAACTGTTGTAATGATTAATATTGAAAAATCCCCAAGGTAACAGTTTATTGATTTACTTGGGTTAAGAGACAATTGAGGTATCCTAACTTTAGGAAGATCAGCCATTAAATATAGTATATTTTTTTTACGTCAAAACTTCATCTTAATTGATAGAAAAGTAGGGGAATAAATTAACTACGTTATCAGTTTTTTTTACGGCTTATTCAGAATCTAGTGAATTCAACGTATGGAAATTTAAACAAACGAGAAATATAGGATTTTAATTTCATTTCAATTAATAACTTGTATACGAGCATGATAGTACCTGACGATCAGACGTTGAGCTATGCGGTGGTAAGTTTTACCCTTCTCTGTGGCTGAAAATTACTTATCGGGGATAAAGATACAGATCATATCACTCATAAGTAGTTTAAACGGGGAACTGCTAGAAAGTCAATTCACAGTCCTTCATTTCCCCAACAAATAAGCCAAAATGAAGAGAGGAGGGGAAAAAATAAAAAATAAAAATAAATAGCTACACAGAACATGATCTCTAAACACTTACCAGCAGTCTCGAGAGGTGATCAGAACCAGAGCTGAAGCCACTGGGTCTCAGAGTCCGCTACAGGGCTACGTGGAGTGAGAGTCCAGTGAAAGATTGAGAGTTCGTTGCTGCCCATGCCGGGAAATTTTTCTAGGAAGTCTGGAAGCGGGCAATGGAAGGCTCAGAGTAGCTTGGAAACTTGTTGGAGAGGCCGGGCTGGGAGTCCCCCCCCCAATCCCTTGCACTGAAAAAATAAAAATAAATACATCTGAAAGAAATAAAAAAACCAAAGAGCAGATTTGTTTCTTATCCAAACCCCAGGAACCAAAATTTGCATAATTCAAGAGCCAAACAACAAATGAGGGCAAAAGGACAGCTCTTATTGCAGCACTATGAATGAGAACTACCAGCACACCAGGCAGGCCGAGAATCTGTGACTAACGTCAACAAAAGGCTTCGACTCACTGTTACAGGCCTAGTGAGACCAGTTTAAACACTCTAGTCAGGACAAGGCTATCAATAAAGACCCAGAAAGAGACTTCACAAAAACTACGTCTTCGTTTTAAAACCAAAGCCTGCTTAAAACAATTAAGACTCCCCGAATCGGTATTGCATAAGTGATAGTGTCACTTCAGCGTTCATGTAACATTGTGTCAACATTATCATATGGTTGATTTAATTGTTATTCACTCCACTCACGTGAGGCTGTGTTGGTCTGTGCAGAGGATCGGTGTCATGGCTGCTCCACGGTCTCTCCCAGTCAGACAGGCTGAGGGACTGTAGGCCCAGACCCCAGTTTATTGACATCATGCAGACCCCTGGACGAGTCCTGGCCACCGGTGGGAAAAAGCATCCTGCTCCGGACCGCAGACAGGTCCGAGTCGGGACGATCTGTTAAAAGTGTCCAGAAATAACACACACACACTGTCTGGTGACTCTGCATCAGCAGTGGGAATAAAAGGCATGCACGTTAAAGCACTGGCTCCCTAGACTCTGATAAATCATGGTCGCCTCCCTCTGCCTGGCTAAACTGCACATGAGCAGCAATCTCTGCAAAGACGACCCACCCTGCATGTGACCCAGGCGCTGCTGCTGCCCTCACAGCCCTGCAAATGACATCAGTCCCTGCCTCCTCTGATGCCACACCCACAGAGCATTCCTGACAATTCTCCCTACAAAGAGGCAGCACCCCCTCCCACCTCAGACTCCCATTCGAGGTGGCAGGGAGAGAGAGTTAGCCACTAGCTGCAGGCTACGAGACCGAAACTCCAGTGAATTGCAGGACTGTTGCTACTGGCTAAGTAGCTGAAGAATAGAGCAATCTGCCTGCTCATTGGCAGAGCTGGTTCTGCATCCAACTCTTGCTCCACCCTGAGTCAGCATCCTCTGTCTCGCCTGCTGACACGGCAGACATGCTGTAATGATCCCTGTGCACATGAATGCTCAAGTGCGGGCCAAAGCTTAAGGGGCAAAACAGCAATGCAGCAGATACACATGAACATAGAAAGCGGAGAAAAGACAGTGAAAAAAAAAGGGTACAGCTCTGCACATATATTAATGCTAAATTGGTTTACTTGCACTTGTTCATTTTGTTCTTCTACCAGTCCAATTAAAAGTTGCATCTTTTGTACACAAAATAGGGTTTACCATTAAAAAGGGTCTTAAAGCTTGCATTTAGCAGTGAGGAGTTGTATGCAAACCCCGCTTCATCCAGTGAGTGTTCCCATTAAACCATAGGTATTTCATTTCTGGAGAATAATGTCCTGCATTACTGCATGTAGACAGGGCTGGAATTATCAGAATCCAGGCAGTTGAGAAGTCTGGGGTTCTCACTCTGTCAGAACAAAACGGATAGACTACATCAAAGAAATGGTAAAAAACATAGGCCCTAAGTAACTCTTTCCATTGACTCACCATTTAATGTTCAGTTAACCCAAAACAGGATGCCATAAGATTTGAAGTTGGATGAGAAATTCATTTCTAGTACACCACTTTGAACTAAGTGATGATGAAGGAACAATATGCGCCAAGTTAATTTGCCATGCACGCTGTTCCCTAAACACAGCAGTCAGTGATTACATTGGATTAAGCCCAATCAATGGAAACTATATACTGGCGACCTCACTTAGCAGCAATCGGCATTACTCACGACAGATGGCGGGCTATCATATATTCTGAAGGAGATGAAGCACCTTAATTTTTATCTTAAAGTTTTATTTTTTTTATAAACCAGTAAACGCGGGACCAAATAACACTGGCGAAAACATTAACAGCGCTGCCACACAAATCCAAAGGCTCTTTAAAAAAGGCAAAGATTTAAACCACGAACTGGCACCAAAACTCACCAGAGAAACGCCATGGAGGACTTCACCAAAATTATCGAAAAAAAAAAATTGGCCCAAAATCTTTTTAAAAGTTTTGGGAAAGGGAAAATTTTTGGCCTAATTTAAACACCTGCCCCTGGTTTCAACGCCTCTACTCTTTTGGGGTTCCACTTTTTCTCTTGAGAAACCCAAATCACAGATCATTTTTTAATATTTTATTCATGAGGGGGCGGGCACTTGACGGGGGACGCCCTTTTCCTTTTGGCAAATTTCCCGGGTCAAAAACCCACCGTATTTTTTTTTTTTTTTTTTAAATCCCCCCCCCCAAATTTCTATAAAAATTTTTCCCTTTTTTTAAACAATTTTCTTTTTCCCGTCTTCTTATTCAACAAATATTATAGCTGGTCGTGTTGTTTTTTAAAAGAGCGGGCTGGGAGATTGTAAAATAATTTAGACCCAAAAAAAATAAATTCTTTACTTTTAAATCCCGATCAAAACCCTAAGGCCTGGTTTCCCAGACGGGAACTAGACAAACCAGGTTTAAAGGCCCATAGTTCTTTTGGGGGGGGACATTTAAGAAATTTTTCCAAAAACGTTTTAGAAAACCCCCTTTTCGTGGCATTTTAAATTTGGAGAAAAAAAAAAAGCCCTGATAATTTTAAAATCAGTCAGTGCAAGTTTTTTTTTCATTTAAAAAACCGCTCAGATTTACATTTAGTCGGGGCCCTGGGCCTTTAAACCTTTTCTGTAAAACCCGGGGGAAAATGTTCTAAATGTATTTTAAAAAGTTAAATCCCCGTGCGGGGTTTTGTATTTTTCGGGGGGGCCGTCACGTGTAATTTTTTTTTAAACAAATCAGGCCCATGGGAGCACATTTGGTGGGTTTTCAAAACAACTTTTGGAAAAAAACCAAAATACAGTAAATAAAAAAGTGTTCATGGGGACATTTCTAAGGGCTAAACCTGCAGGATATAGCCCTTTAAAAAAACAAATTACAAAGACTACCGACATTTTCTCCAGAGGGCGCACTTACCTTGTTTCTTGACAGTCTCTTCTGCTTAA